>NC_068938.1:218829326-218914326 GCF_016801865.2 Culex pipiens pallens | reverse complement strand
CAAAAGCATCGCAAATCATTAATTATTTAATGTTTTCCCGTTTTCCCCCTTCGAGCGAGCCCGAAATTCAGTCGCAACAGTCGTAAAACTGAACCAACTTCATTTCCCCTCGATCCGGGGCTCGAGTCGTGCTCATCCGGCTCCTCGATAAACTCCCTACAGGCCCCCTCGTTGCTTAACTTTGGCCGGAAGGCGAATCCGTTGCCATTGGCACTCTTGCTGCGAGGAGCTGTCTCTATTATGTTTACATTCAGTTTTATGCAACTTTAATGCCGTTAATGATATAAGCGATCGTAAATTCATTATTTATTGCATATTTTATTGGGAGCACGCAGTGGGCGGGGGAAAACTTCACTTTGGGAGAAGGAGCTGGAGTCGCAACTTGCTTTTGTTTTTTTTTTTCAAGAGCTAAGATTGTGATAAGGCGAGATGTAGCAAAGTTTGTCCTAGATAGCAAGATGTGTTCGAGTTATTAATCCAACCAACAATAAAACAAGCAGTTACTCTACAGATTTAATGGGCAATCAAAAAGTTGTTATTGTTGTAATGTTTATCTCGATGGATGGACAAAGTTTTTCGTCCGGGCGTTAATAAAAATCTGTTTTGATGAGTTTGAGTTGTTGATTTCGTCTTGGTGACGATACAAATCGGAAATTGTTTGATGAACATAGTTATGTTTATTTTATACCCGGGCAGGCGGTAACAACAAAATTCATGCCATTTCAATAACAAATACTGTTAAAGTATCAAAAAATTTTATGGAATCTTCTTGAAAAATCCATTTTTGCATAAGGGTTTAATAACAGTTTATGATATCATACCATAATTTGTTATTGGTCTGATATTGGTTGAAAATCAAAACAACTTTGGAATAACATTTTTTGTTATGGAAGAATACCTCTAACTGTTATTGGAATGATCGGATGAGTTGTTAAAATAACGAAAAATAATAAAACAGATTTGTTCAAAGAATAAATCAAAATGTTATGAGTCTGTTATTACAATAACAATCCAATAACAAAAAAATCATAACGACGAATAACAATTCTTGTTATAAATAACAAACAAATTTATTAGCCTAGTATTTTCATAAATCAGAAAATGTTATTCCCAAATTATTTCCGTCTCCTCGGGTAGTGCACCGTTTTCCAAATTTCAAGCTTTTAAGTGCTCAAAAACTGCTGTTCCTATTCATACTGTAGTCTAATTCAATAAAATAAGGCTGCGAACTACGAAGAAGCTTAAAGTTGTCTCAAATCAACGAACAATCATCAAAAATGCTCCGATAAAAGTACAAATTTCTTTATTTCAATTAAAAACATTAAAAACGAATTATTTTTTTTGGAAAATTAAAAAAATACAAAACTGTTTCTTTTTTGATTTCAATTCAAATTTCACTTAATTTTTGATTTTAAAACTTATTTGCTATTGAAAAGTATTCAACATCATAGTTTTATGAATTGTACTTATTTCAAAATATATCCACCGAAATTTTGATTCATGCGAAAATTGTGCAATGTTTCGAAGTTTTTCAATAGTGTCCAAATTATAAATTAATGTTTTCGGAAAAGTTAAAAAAAAATCCTATACATTCTTCAGTCTAAGAAACTTTGATTAAAAATGCCGATATATCAACAATTATATATTTTTCAAACTTTCCCCCCTTCGTATTTTTTTTAATGATAGTAGAACTCAGTCAAATCAACTTAAACTCATTTGAAATCGATTCTCCTGCATTGATAATCGCATTTAACACGTTTTTGCTAATTTAAAAATATTCAAGTTTTGATGAATTCTGTTCAGCGTGGATTACATATCAACTGTAATGGTGTAACTATAATGGTTTTTACAATACTTTTTCATTTAAATGTTCAAGCCATGGCTTGTTATATAAATTTTTATAATTTTTTTATTTGCCCCAACGCCCTGTTTTTTCCTGGTTTTGTTCAGAATTGAAAGACAAAAACTAAAATAATTCACAAACAGATTTCAAAATGTCATGTAAGTTTTTATTAATGGCATCTAAAACCGGGTCAATATTTGATGAATATTTTAAAGTTTTGTTTTATTTGGGTTGCCAGATCACTTCGTCTTTCCTAATTATTTAGTAAAATTTCTGAATTTAACTCAAATCAGTGCACGGTATCAAAAATTTATGTTAAAAACTTTTCAATTGCAAATAATGGTTTTTTTTTTGGTTTTGTCAAGTTTGCAATGCCATCACTGGGCTAAAGATCAATAGTTTTTTTTTGGTCCTCTAACACATATCTAAAAATGTAAATTTAAAAAAAAATTAAAAAGCGTATCGATCTTTGTCGATAAAAAGCAAAATATTTTTTTGTGTGTATTTTTTTCTCAAATTGAATAGAAGCTACAGCTACAGATTTTTGAATATTTAGATATCTTTTGTAAGGAACCTTGTATTGACGAACCCAAGATGGAAAATGGCCTTTTTGGTCATAGAAGAGGGCGCTACAAATTTTAATCCAAGTAATAAAAAAATCAAGACAATTTTAAATTGGTTTATCAGAAAAATCTGAATTTCAAATCCATTTATGTGAAATTAATATAAACTATGACATTGTCAGATTTATGGAAACTTTGCACGAATGATTTTTTTGCTTTCAACTAAAATCAAATGTTACCTGTTATTTAGAAACAATTTATTTATAATTTTGAAAGGTTTAAAGGTGATTTGAATAAGATCAACTTCAGACATCAATTTTGGGAGAGCAAACTGCGAGCAGTTTGGTTCAAAATCATAAAAAAACAATGGGTAATTCTCTACCAACTCACACGAAATCGGAAAAAGTTGCCCCGACCCCTCTTCGATTTGCGTGAAACTTTGTCCTAAGGGGTAACTTTTGTCCCTGATCACGAATCCGAGGTCCGTTTTTTGATATCTCGTGACGGAGGGGCGATACGACCTCTTCGATTTTTGAACATTCGAAAAAAGAGATGTTTTTCAATAATTTGTAGCCTGAAACGGTGATGAGATAGAAATTTGGTGTCAAAGGAACTTTTATGTAAAATTAGACGCCCAATTTGATGGCGTACTCAGAATTCCGAAAAAACGTATTTTTCATCGAAAAAAACACTAAAAAAGTTTTAAAATTTTTCCCATTTTCCGTTACTCGACTGTAAAATTTTTTGGAACAAGTCATTTTATGGGAAATTTGATGTTCTTTTCGAATCTACATTGACCCAGAAGGGTCGTTTTTTCATTTAGAACAAAATTTTTCATTTTAAAATTTCGTGTTTTTTATAACTTTGCAGGGTTATTTTTTAAGAGTGTAACAATGTTCTACAAAGTTGTAGAACAGACAATTACAAAAATTTTGATATATAGACATAAGGGGTTTGCTTATAAACATCACGAGTTATCGCGATTTTACAAAAAAAAAGTTGGAAGGGGTCGTACCGCCCCTCCGTCACGAGATATCAAAAAACAGACCTCGGATTCGTGTTCAGGGACAAAAGTTACCCCTTAGGACAAAGTTTCACGCAAATCCAAGAGGGGTCGGGGCAAGTGCTGTGTGAGTTGGCGGAGAATTATCCCAATAGTATCCAGTATTTTTTTTTTTCTAGAAATCTGTAGGAAATCCAGTTTTTCATGAAAACTTAACACCTTACTTATGTGTGGGACAAACTAGCTCTGCGTTTTTCTCAGTTTGCTGTTTTTACTTATGTGAAATTTATGCGAACATGGGCAGTGAAAAGGGCATCCAATTTATAAATTGAATTAAATTTTTAGTTTATATTTTGAAACTTGACTTGAATTTTTAGGCCTCTAACGTCTCAACCAGTTTTGAGCAATAAACACAAAATAATATTTAAATTGTTTCCTTTTTATTTGAATTTTACTTACAAATGTTAGCTTTTATTCTTTTGGCAATGAAAAGCTAAACAATTTTTTTTTAGTTATCTCTTGTTAGCTGTATAGTATTTGCAGAGTCCCTCAATCTTTTGCACACCGTGCACAATAGAACAATAAATCAAATGCATCCATATTATTCACCTTCTCATGCATCATTCAAAGAAGAAGCACCCAGCAATGATAAACGAACCAACACTTGTTTCTCAAACCAACTTTTTTTTCTTCAGCACAAACAGCTTGTTTTCCGTTGCTTTTCGGTAAACAACATTTTTTATCGTTTGCGTTTTCGTCTGATTCTGGGAGGACTGCCTTCCAGCTTGCTGGGCGCGTTCTGTTGGTTTGAGCAGAGAAATTTCCATGAAAAGATAAATATTTTCCACTTTGGCTTGAATTTTCCTGGAACGAGTCGGAATTGCACTCTCTCACTCTCTCTCGGTCTGTCTGTTTTTGTTTTATTGAAACCTCCAGCGAATTCACCTCACCTTGTTGCTGGCGATGACATCAAGAGGGTGGGGGGGAGTCTAAAAAGTGATTTAAGGTCCAACGAATTTCGCGCTGTCCATCTTTATTCCACGAAACGACACACGAAACGTTTCAAATCGCCGCCAGACAAGTTCATGCAATTCAAAGCAGAGCTATAATTGAAATCAACAATCTACCAAAAAAAGAAGAAAGAAGGTAAAAGCAGACACATAGTGCATGGTTTTTTTCCGACGGGGAAAATTCGCGGGTGCAAATTCCAACACCTCTTGACAGTTTCGGGCTGGGGCTGGGCAGATTTGATTACGGCAAAATTGCGATTTCAATTGAAAAGCCCTCGCGCTTGACGTGTGGCGGCTTGATATGTTTTCCAGTGGTAGCGGTGCCAATGGCAGGTTAGCGCGGAACCAAACCCCGTTTTGAGTGGCAGCCTGTTTCTTTTTTGTTGTTGTGTGATTGCACCGGTTCTGGAAAGCGAAATTGAAATTTTCGACAGCAAAGTTTGCCGGTTTTTATTTTTGGCTGTCGATTTCGAGAGACTTTTAACGATGGTTTGGTTTAGAATTTATTGAAATCTATGGTTTTTGGAAAGTTTCGAGCAAAATGAATAATTCAATATCAAAAATGAGAAAAGAGTTCAACTATTCACGTCATGAAAAGATTTATTTCAAAAACAAAACCTCTACAAATAATGGCAATGCTTGTATTCTCATTTCATGAAATAAATTAGATTGAACTTCAAGATGTCACTTTTTCTGTTGAAAACTATTGGTTCGATTTTTAGTGATTGAAAAAGAACCATTGTGAATAAGTTAAGTTTGAAATCAAGCTTAGCACTCTTAAAAGACTTAACCATTTATTTTAAACATTGCTGAATGTAAGGCTTCAATATATAGAAAATTTCTCAATGAGAAAAATGACATTCCCAAATAAAAAATAACATAAATCTCTAATCATCGCGTCATAATCTCCCCACGGGAAGCACCTGCATCAGCCATCTCACCCACACACACACACATGCACCGGTCCGGAAAAGTGTCACGTGTGCGAGCATCGTCCGACTAAATCCCACGCGAAATGCACACTCCTGGTTGTGATGCCGCACCGTTGTCCGGGCTAAAAAACGGACACATCACACACTGCGAGAGAGAGAGAGTGGACAACTGAACGGTTATTAGCAGCCCTAATAATGCAGCTTGATTCCTCCCTAGAGCGGGGGATGATGGAGTCCAACTCGCAACCTGATCGAATTTTAAATCAGTTTCCCAACTAGGTTGGAAATGAGCGAGTGAGCTCGGACTACAATAGCACGATGAATAAAGCATATTGTACACATGCCTACACTCTCTATTCAATAGAGGTTGGTGTCGACAAAAAAAAACTGTAAATTGAAAAAAAAGAAGATTAACTCAAATCTAATCAATTTTATTTCAAATTTAGTTGTGTCAAATTCACAACAAACAAGTTTCAATTGAAATCTAAAAAAGTTAAAAAAAATATAAAATACTCATTAAATACTACGCTCCCCTAATTTAGAGTCGATGCAGAAATTCCGTTCTGTTAGTTCCGAGGCCGTGTAGTACACGGAAAGCAAACAGCAGCTGCCATCAGTGTGAAAATTAACATCCAACTTGCCAAAGACTTGCCAACTCTTTGCTGGATTGCCACGAGTGCGAAGTGACCAGTCTCGGGCAGGTGGCAATAATATATTTAGCTAAAATATGGAATTATTTTATTGAAGAACTTTGACTTTAATTTGGCAAAGAAATAAGAACGATTCATGGTTTTTATTCAATATCAGGCCGATACAAATACATTTCAATGTTTGTTTCCCATGAATTTAAAAAATAGCGCGAAATTTGGAAAATATTCGTAACGCCCTTAAAAGGTTGACCGACATACAGAAACAAATTTTTCGGCTCTCAGAGATCAGGAATTTGTCCAATGCGAATTTTTATTTTTTCTTTCAAATAAAATGAAAAAAATTAAGAGCTATGCTTTTCTTTTTGACCAGCTGTTTTTTTTTGTTTTTTGTTTTTGTTTTTTGTTTTTTGTTTTTTGTTTTTTGTTTTTTGTTTTTTGTTTTTTGTTTTTTGTTTTTTGTTTTTTGTTTTTTGTTTTTTGTTTTTTGTTTTTTGTTTTTTGTTTTTTGTTTTTTGTTTTTTGTTTTTTTTTTGTTTTTTGTTTTTTGTTTTTTGTTTTTTGTTTTTTGTTTTTTGTTTTTTGTTTTTTGTTTTTTGGTTTTTGTTTTTTGTTTTTTGTTTTTTGTTTTTTGTTTTTTGTTTTTTGTTTTTTGTTTTTTGTTTTTTGTTTTTTGTTTTTTGTTTTTTGTTTTTTGTTTTTTGTTTTTTGTTTTTTGTTTTTTGTTTTTTGTTTTTTGTTTTTTGTTTTTTGTTTTTTGTTTTTTGTTTTTTGTTTTTTGTTTTTTGTTTTTTGTTTTTTGTTTTTTGTTTTTTGTTTTTTGTTTTTTGTTTTTTGTTTTTTTTTGTTTTTTGTTTTTTTTTGACAGACAAAGATATTTTCACCTGCTAGGGACATCAGTATGGTTTGAATCGCAGAGTTCCGCCAAAATTAGCTACCACGTGGGATGAACCGCAATGTGGACTTCGTGTTCCTAGTGCGGACTGATTTGCTGCTCTACCTGCTGCTATCCCTGAGGGATTCGAAAGTGGTTTTGCGATCACATCGGAATTAAACGAGGCTTGCTAAATGCCAATTTGGCATTTGTTTCGAGAATTTAATTACTTTTAAGGGTTTTTCTTACTGATCATGAAAAAGATCTCAATCAAAAAACAAATAAAATTAACTCCTCAAATTGACAATTCCAATCCTTTCAAGAACAAATTACGATGCTCTGCCGTCACTTGAATTCAAATTATTCAATTAACTTTTAATTGCACTCCTGGAACGTTTTCAATTGTCGAGAAGCTCCCCTTTCTGTGCAGTCTCTCAGCCTTGCATGCATAATCTAAAAAAAAAAAACGAAAAAAAGCTCTCCAATTGTTCTGAAGGGTGGACGCAGGCAAAAAAAAGCACCGGTTGGATGGAAATCTCGTTACTTGTTCTATTAAACGTGCGATTTCCGTCCAGCTTTTTTTCTTTATTCGTTTTTCGCGATTCGCTGTCATTCTGAGCGGGGTGCCTTTCATGTCCTTCCAGTGAAAGACAGACAAATAGCCGAGGAAAGAAGCAATTTTCTTTCATTTTCTGCCACAGTAGTTCCTTCAAAGTGGCATCCAAGTGGGAACTGTAGGAGGGGAGGGGGGTAAAAGTGCCTCTCTTTGAAGAGTTGAAGATGAAAAAAAATTGAGTGATTCTCGCAATTGAAAAGTAGCTAAAAGCTGAACAAAGGCGAAAATTCCTCCAAATGGAAGGGTTAGTTTACAGTGGCGTATTTTCCAAGAGCCAAACCACTTTTCGGGACGCTGAAGGATGGAGCTTTGTGGCTTTCCCAGGAGCTGGCCTGCCGTTCTGGAATATTGATGAATGTTTCGGGCTTCGACCACCACATCCGACCAGAAAAGGGGAAAACTTGGTCTGGCCACCTGGCATCGGCCAGTTTGGGCACGATGAACCGCCTGGTGAAGATTCTCTCATGGGGCTTTTCCCGGAACAAATAGCCAACAGTTTGTTCCTGTGTTTGGACGGTACACTTGTCTTCGTTAAACTTTCCATATCCGATTTCGGTGTGAGGGGAAATTCTGGGAAAATTTAATTAAATGCTGTTTTGTTCTTTCTTTCCTGAATTGTTTTGCTACTTGTAGAGTGAAATTTTTCTGGTTTTCTGGTTTGACAATATTTAAAGAAAACTGAATTGAAAAATTGCTGTTATCATCAATTTGAAGAAGATAAATCCAAAGACATCCGTTTATTGCTCCAGTCACATCGTCAGCATTTCTCTTTATCAAGTTATAACTTGCAATTGCGAATCCAATTCACAACTGCTTATCGCAAGTCTTCCGAAAAAGTTATTTATAATCTCCCCTAAAAATTCCATATCTCCACGCCCAAAATGTCCCCCCCAAACAAACCAAACCAAATACTGGCGATGACAATGCGCAAACGGCTCATGCCAATAAATGAGTCAGAAAATTACATCCCATTATCAGTGGTAATCAATCTTTGCATTGCTGGCTGCCTTCTTTTCCACCCCCTCATCCCACTCCCACCTCCCTCTCTAAATCGATTCACTTTGCCTTTCTCTCTCATTTTCAATTTATCTTTCGTTCCACTCCCCACCCCCGGTGGAAAAGGAAAAATTTCGAAACACTCCCCCTCTCTGCTTTGGATTGTGAGTCACCCACCCCGTCTTGAGGCGAAGGGAGAGAGCGCTTTCCTAATAGAATCGTTATCAGCAACAAATTAAATCGACTCATACAATTCGGAAGATGAGACCATTCGAGATTTCCGGAAGATATACTCGAGCGTATTTTTTCGATGGAGACCGACGATGTCAGCAATGTGCTGACAAGGGAGTGGATTTTGGAAATGTTTGGTGAAAAATTGAAATTATTAAGGAGCAATTTTTGGTAGCATTGAAGGAGAAAGGTTTATGGATCATTTTGTATGCTTTAAATCTATTTAAATACTGAAGAAATCAAATCTATA
Source organism: Culex pipiens pallens (assembly GCF_016801865.2). Taxonomy (NCBI): domain Eukaryota; kingdom Metazoa; phylum Arthropoda; class Insecta; order Diptera; family Culicidae; genus Culex; species Culex pipiens. Next base: position 218,905,361 of record NC_068938.1, on the reverse strand, counting down.
TTAATTATAACTATATCTCAAAATCCAATCCAAAAATCTATTTCAGTGAGAAAATCATTCAAAAATTGAAACAAAGACTTTTAATTTAAAAAAACTGAATAAATTTAAAGCTGTTTTCAGAAAATAGGATTTTTGTATTTGGTAATTTAACAGGCAATCTAGTACCTAGTATCATTTTTTATTACAAAAAAAAAACTTTTTGCGTCGCAATTTCACAAAATTCAAAATATTTTTAAATGATCTCAAACATTCTAAAACTGATTTAAAACACTAAAAAAATTCAAATCATTTCCAGTTTGTTAAACATCTTTTCCATTACAATTTTTAAATTTTTTGAATAAATATATTTTCTGCTCTCTGATTTTTTGGCCGATTTTGAAGAAGGGCGGGGGCGAGGGGCGACATAAAAATTGAAAAAATATTTGCATCGACCTAAATTAATTTCCCATCTCCCGTTTTCATTGATTATTTAAAAAAAATCGATATGTTTTAAGAGACAAAAATATTTGTTTTTTTAATGTTTTTTAAAATCCCACTCAAAAATTCAATTTTCAGTGTTAGAAAATGTAACATATTTGAAATCTTGTGATCCAACTGAAATTTTATTTTTCATAATTTTTATATCAAACAGTATGACCCGATTTTTTAATACATAAGATCTTGCCTTAAACTGGTGAATAATTATTGATTTCTTTGATTTTCAGTTGGTAATTCGGTAATTTAAATATTATTTAGTACTTGATGGTAATTGCAGAAATTAAAAATTGATTAATGGGTGATTGAAGTAATTATTGAGAAATAATAGTAGTTTATGCAACAAGTTGCAAAAAGAGGATTTTTTCAGCACGAGTCGTACATTTATCCAACGAGGTTCACCGAGTTGGATAAATACGACGAGTGCTGAAAAAATCAAGTTTTGCAACGAGTTCCATACAACATTTTTTGCAATTTCGTAAAACACCCATTGAGTGAAATTTTAAGTCGAATTTTCATGTATTTTGTCAAAAAAACGTTTAAACCAAAAATATGTTGAAAAGTGTTACTTTTCGAAACAAGTGCTGAAAAGTTCAACTTTTCAGCACCCATTTCAGTGCTGAAAAGTAGAACTTTTCAGCATTTATTTTGAAAAGTGTTGCTATTCGATTCTGTTATTTTTGGTACAGAAAAGTAGGCTATTTCGTCGTTCAAGAATGACAGGAAAAGTAAGTAGTTTCACGACGGAATTGCAAAAAAGTAATTTATGATGTTGAAAAATGTACTTGCTGAACGAATCTTTTTAATTTTTGCAAATAATCTTTTATACCATTAAATAATTTTGATTAATTTTTAATTAGAGTATCACACAAACATTCCAAAAAAGGATGACGTGTCATATCTCTTATCCACCAAAAAAACTGTAATTTTTTTAGGTAGATGGCAGTAGTTCTCTATTTAAAGTTCATTTTCTCATTAATTATATTTGTTCTCCATAATAACAAAAGAAACCTTATATTCAAACATATCCATATTCAATATATTTGGACTCTTAAAAAAATCGAGATTTACTAAATTATCCTTGATAAAAGCGCAGTTTTAAAGCACAGCTTGAAGTCAGTTTTAATATAAATTTATTTTTTTCCGTTTTTTTGAGAAACAGCCCAGATTTTTTCTTGTTTTTTTGAGACCTGAGATAATTTCTTAAGAAATCAAATAAATTGTTGCTACGACAGCTTTGTAAAAAAATGAAATGAAAATAACAAAATATGATTTTTATACTGAATCAAAAAAAGCTCAGTTTTCGTATTCGGTAATTCTGAGACAAATTTCAAATGTTGCAAATGAAACATAGTGAAAAACAATTTGAGTGCGTTTTTCAAAATGTTGAGGGAAAAAGTATCACAACATGTGCACAGCATGTGAAGAATTCTGCATAAAATTGACAGCTGTTCTCTTGCAGAATTTCTCCAAAAGAGAGAGTGTTGAAGGAAAGTAGGGAAACGCGTTGCTAAAAGGTCACTTTTGCTAGTTGCAAAATTTCTACGGGAAATAAACCATTTATTACAGTTATGCTACTTTCAAAATTTTTAAAATTAGTTTATGATTTTTTTTCATAATTTTATGTCATTTACGAATTGTGATAAAAAAATCAATATTTTGTAGTATACCAAACGGTTGATCAACAATTATTTAAAACAAAGGTTTTGGAATATATTTGAAATAAATTACAATCAATTGTACATGTTGTTCAGTAAAATTTAAATTTTGAGCGAAATTTGTTTACATGTCAGAGGTTTGTTTGAGCACACACTTAAATTGTTTTAAAAATCCGGTTTCATGGCATTAAAATATACATTTTCATCTTTAAACAAAAAAAAATTGAAGACATTTGGTTGTATCATTGCCGAGTTATAGCTATTTGAAGTTAGCAGTTTCAAAAAACGGGTGCCACAATATCTCAACATTGCTTCGACCAAATCGGCTTAAAATTTTTGTGAAGACTCGTTCAACCAGTTCCGTGTGCATGACGGAGGCCGATTTTCAAAAAGCTTATTTAAAAAAAAGATAAAAATATTTTTCTGTGTATCATATAAAAAATCGACAGTTTTTGATTTTTGTATTTTTTGAAAATTCAAAATTTCAAAATAGGGCTTCGTCACCCAAAATTTCAGCCAATTTGGTCCGTCCCATCTCGAGATATCGTGGCACCCGTTAATCAACTTGGTGTTCAGAGAAAAACGCTCAGAAAGTTAGACAGTTTGCTTTGCGCCTGGCAAAATTCTGGGCTTGAATCGTCTCTAACTCAGTTAAATAATAAAATATCTTCATGAAACTTTCAGGAGTGATTGAAAATCATATTTTAAGTGGATTTAATAAATTTTCTGTAATATGAAATTTTGTGCTTTTCTACATGTATGTAACACCTTAAACAAATAATATATTTTTTCTAAATGCGGATTTAGGGTTGCAAAATGTTTTTAACTATTAAAAAATCTTTAAAAAAAACCTTGTTCCATTTTTTTCTGAGCAGCCCTCATCAATAACTACAACTTTGGCGAATATTCCAAATCGATCACAAAATACCTTCAAAAGATAAAGAGTTTAATTTTTACGTATCATATTTGTATGGACGGCTGTCAACATTGAATGAAGAATTGGCAAAATGACTCTAGGGCATAGGAAAGGCCCCGGAAAAACTAAGTCAAACAAAACAAAATACAAATAAAATCCATTTCCGGAATTCGGGGAAAATTACGTCTATAAATTGTATAAGATCAATTTCAGAGATATACTGGAAATTTTGTTACAAATCTATCCTCCTTTGAATTTGTTTTTTGTTATGCAATGAAGAGTTAATTTTTCTATCGCAATATTTGCTAGCAAATTTTTTCAAGTGATTCGTCAACACCCATTGTTATTATTAGCTCATTTTCCAAAAGTGCAATCACATTTTCCTTTGAAAAATGACGTGACCCAGTTGTACGGCAACATCTTTCAGTTACCAAAACTGACACCGAAATGTCATATCCGTAGCTGTGTCCCCCTCTCCATTGCCAGCCAGAAGGAAAAAAAAACCTTTGAGTCCTGGGAGTTCCACCACCTTCCGTCGCCAAGTGAGTTGGCGTGTCACCTTAAGGGGACGTATCGGAGCTTCGTGACTCAAGACCGTAAAATTGGTGATGGTAAAATTTTGGCGGTTTCAGGGGAGGTTGGAGTTACTATGTTCGGTTTGTACCATTTAGTTGGAAGTTTGATTTCATTCAATTTATTTATCAATTTTCCATAGTCTTTGTAGTCAAGTAACTAAATTGTATAATCATTGAGTTACAAACTGCATGTTACAGTAAATAAGCAAAAGTTCTTCATTTAACCTCCTTCTTCCCCTAAAAACCAACCCCCATCCCTCCATTACAAGAATGCGAAGAAGAATGATTACGATCGCGTCGAATCCCCCGACAGCAGCTGCTTCTTCGAACCTGAGTCAACCTACCAGCCGTCGCACGTTCCGATGCGATAATAAACTCTCAAGCAAAACGACTCAACGACCGAGGCTGCCAATATTGGGCCGCATCGTCCTGGTCCTGGAAAGGTACGGAAAATTAAAAATTTATAGCCCATGTCGCACGGCTTGTTAGCTCCTCTGAACAAACTCACAAATGTCAGACACAAGACGCTCGCTCGCTCGTCGTGTATAAATTGATGAAGTCTTTGCCCGAATTGGCATTTGTGGCCGCGCCGTGCCAGGAACGTCTCAATCAAGCAAACGGCCTCTCCTGAAAACGGTGAAACTTGCTGCCACAGTGACGTATGTGCGGGCTGGGAAACGTCGTAATGTCGTAAAAAGCAACGAGCTTCAAGAAAATAAGGGAAAAACTCACAGTGGACGACATTAAATCACGTTCCATCATTTACTGCCGGAAACAAGTGTGAAAACGTCTGTGCCGTAAAAAAAAGCTTTCGTTATTCCGACTAACAACTCCCCCCCACCCGGAATGACACATCACTTTTGGGCCCAACACTCACACACGTGTTTCACTCCCCCACCCTCACCCTCAACACAGTCACATACGCCCATTGCATCAGGATTTTTTTTTTCCGTTTCTTTCTTCCATTTTACGACCCTTTTTGTGCACAGGACGACCGCATTCACCGTGTAAAAAGAACGCGATAAAAACGTCCCATTCAGTAAATTATAAAGTGGATGAACGAGCGAACTGAAGAGAGAGAGACTGTACACTACGCTACAAGTAAAGGTAACTTCACTTCATTCCGCTTCGACTCCCACACACCGATTTTATCCTTCAGATTCAGGAGGGTATCCCTCAGAGTGGAAGGGCAAAATGTCTTCAAGAATAAGCATTTTTGAAGGATTTTTTAGAAATGTTTTGAGGTTATATAAAATTTGCTATGTAATTCCAATTTTAAATTCATTTCCAAACTTTCAGTCTAATCTAGCTCAAAATTAGCGAACTTAAAAAATGAAGGTTTTTTGATCTTTTCAAAAAGTTATTCTTGACTATAAAATTAAAAAAAAATAATATCGCAAAATTTTCAATTATTGCATTGAAAAATCGAACCATTATTTCCCGGTGATCAAAAAATGAATGCAAATTGAGCAACACTGAGAAATTCTATTTTTTTTTCGTACTCTGTATGGTTTTTGACTATCATTTATCTCAGCAAGCAAAGGTCGGATCAAAAAAAGTTCAAAAAAGAAAAAAAAAATCATACTTAAAAAATGATGGTGATAGTTCATCTGGAAATGATGAAAAATATTGTGTCCAAATAAATAAATGCGTAATTTTACATCTGGAATTGGTCAAATTTTCATCACTTTATGTTGAATTTCACAAGGAAATGATTCCTTTTATTAAGTCAGGCAAATTTGATTTTACATTGAGAAATCCAATAAATTTTGTTTACCTTTTTTCATTTTTTTAAACTACATTTTTTTCAAGAAATTGTGTCAGAATTGGAAAGTTTTTGCCCTTTCCTAATTTTTTTTTAAAGAGATTGTATTTTATGTCAACAAATAAAAAAACAAATAAAAAGTTTATTGAAAGTCAATTTAAAAAATTGCGAAAAGTGACAAAAAAAAGAATTTGAAATTTCGTTTTAGAGTGCTTATGTTTGTATTTTTTTTATTTTCAAAATTGTTAAAAATGTTAAAAAGAACATAAATATTTTTTTTTTTGCGCTAAGGAGCATTAATTAAAATAACTGTAACCGGAGATATATTTTTATTTGAAAAAAAAAAATGGAATATTAACCTAGCAAAATTCAGAATTCATTTTCCCAGGCCCTGCAAAAACTGTTTCCTAATAACTTGAACATTTCCTACAATTTTCTTTTTAAGATTTTGTTTAGGTTGTATTTTTCAAAGTTTTTGTCTCCTCCCCTTTCAAAATCGTCCCGAAAAATATGGATTTTTTTAAATTTCAAAATTGGAAATGAATTTCGTGTGCAATTCATAAACTTCAATTTTAAATGCGTTCCTTTGCGTTTTTAATCATTTTCATTATGGTTGAGTTCGCTTAAAATATGTTGAGTTTTGGTTCATTTCTAATGTACAGTACAAATGTTTTTTTTATGGTTAAAAAAAATCATTAGTTTTTTTAAAAAACCTTAATTTCAATTCAACTGTACTGTTGTATAACGAATTTTCCAATCATTTTTATTGAAATTTTGATAATTTTGCCCGTTGAATATTTTTTAATAGAATTTTTATTCCGTCTCCCTTTTTTACAGCAGCCAGAGCCGCGGTATAAAAACATTGAAAAATATTAGCATTGCACAGTGGTTCAGATCGCAAAATCAAGTGGAAAAATGATTTTCCGAAAAATGATGAAGTTTTGTTGCAAATGAAAAGTGACAACTTTTGGTTGAAAATTAGGGTGGTTCACGATTAAGTTGATTTTTTTTCAAATGCAACCTGGCGCTTAAAATTTGGCTTGCGCCTTTTTGAGATATTTAAGTTTTAAATTTGCATCTTTTTTACCTTAAAATGACTGTAACTTTTGACCCTTTAGTCCAAATTGACATGTCAAAAAATAAAAATGCTTGTTTTTCAGAGCTATAAAAATGTTCCAAATAACACTTTTGTCTGAAACATAACCCTGAATTGTCACGTTAAACCAAAGTTTCAAAGCTTTATCATTTTACGGAAAATCCATTTTCCACCTAATTTTGCGATCTGGACCAAAGTGCATTGGTCTATCGGACTGCTAGATGCTGAGAAACAACCTCTTATCATTTTTGGAAAAAATGGCTTTTCTTATCGTCATATAAATAGTTCTAATTTTTTAACTTCCAAAGGCTTTGAAAATATTTGTTTTTTTTATTATATTGATAGAATTTCTTTTATGAAAAAAATTAAAGCTTTTTTCATATAGAAATTAAAATTAAAACTCTGAGGCTGTATCTCAGCAACCATCAACCAGATTACAAAAGTCAAAAAATAAGATTTTTTTTAGCTTTTCGAAAATATTTTTGAAAGGGATGATTAAGCTTAATAAAGTATTATAAAATAAATAAAAAAACGGAATATCTCTTGAAAAAATTTACTTAAAAAAAAAATGATGAACTTTATGAAAGTTAAGTAATTTTTGATAAAAATTTGATTATGCCTTTGCATTTTTGAATTTTGTTTTTTTTTTACAAAAATCTCATATTTAAAGTTTAAGTCTCCGGTTTAAAATTTTGCACTATCAATGGTTTATTATTCATGTACTTAAACATGAATCAGTGGAATTTTTTTACATGTATGTTTTAGCTTGAATCGTTTACCAATGGCTTGATTTATTATGTACTTTATCATCAGTAATTTATGTATTTTATAGGTAAATTTTCCGTAACTTCAAATTATATGTTTATATTGAATCCAAGCATTTTTCAATCAAATTTTATCATTTTTGAACCATTTGTTAAAGTAATAATAATAATAATAATAATAATTTTAATACTTTTTTAAACATATTCGAAAAACTTCTAAACATTCAATATCATTTCTGCGACTTGAATTCATTCTTGAATCAATTAGACTCGATCTTTGATCAAATCAAAAAACCATCATAAAAATTTCCTAATTTTTTTAAGGTCGATTTGATTTGGTTTTTCAGGAGTTAAAATTTTAAAATTCGTAGAAATCGTATAATAATGGCTTAACCAAAAAACAAAAAATAAGTTTGGCCATCAAAGGTTCACCTCTGTGATTCCAGTTAGCCAGCTCTCTGCAATTTGACGTGGTGTCATTCCCAACTCGCTCCCGTTGATCTGCACCGCTACTCGTCTGACTGTCTGACTGCGCCATCACTTCTGGATGACGATGCTGACAACCCGGTGTGTCACACATGAGCGGATCATACACGCCAGAGTGGCTCCCCGAGTGTTATCACACCTACGCACCGTTGGCTACTCAGACAAGTGGACTTGGGAAGGGGAATTGAAGGAGGATTGTCGTGAGGGTAGTATTTCAGAAGAAAAATCTGCTTGTTTGTGAAGTGGAATGATGAATTCGAGTGTTCAACCAATTTCAGCGAAATCATAATTTGATGAAGCCGAATGAAATTAAATTTTGTTAAATTGACCTTTTCAGAAATACAACCCACGTTAAATGAACTCTACCAACCAAAACTCGCTCAACTCAATTACAACCGCAAACAATATTGTGTTCCACAGAAGGTTTGCTTCTCTGATGGACGTGGTTTGTTCCTGGGAATCCACTCTGGGTACAAAGAAGGTAGTTAACTCTCTCCATTTGGGAAACCAGCAACAACAAAAAAAAAGTTCAAACCACTCTCCGGTATTGTCTTTCCAGAAATAGTACAAAGCCAAAAATGGCCATACTAGCTCACCTGACGACGAGAGCAGCCCCGTATATTATGTCGCATTCTGCATATTAATAAACTGCACAGTGACACAGACGCACACACCCCCTCATCTGGATGAGATGAACTTTGGCTTGTGAGGCCTGAGTGTTTTTTGCAGCTTAAAATAGTTTGTCAGTTTGTTGGGGCATCCAGTAGGGATGGAATTCAGACTTTCAGAACAAATTTTAGATTGTTTTCGAATTATTATTAGAAATTAAAGCGATTTTTCTATTTTGGATGTGTCGCTAATCTCTTAAAAAAGAAGTCACCCCTAACTTCCCCAAGCTTCATGAATCAGAGGCTCGGTTTCAACACGTGTGGTGTTTATTCCGGTGTGGCCAGAGATGATACCCTGCTGCTGCTGGCTGGTGTCTGTCGGAGGCAGCAGGTCCAGAGAGTTCATCCTGCCAGAGAGAGTGCATCATTTCTGGCAAGTGGATTTTTCTTCAGCACTGGCCAGCTAGATAACGGGCAGCACGAAAAAATAGTTGAACATTTGCGTGCAGTTTATGAGAGCAGCTTTTCAACCCCCGCCTCTCGTCGCACCAAGTTCACGTGTTTTGCAGTCAGTTTTTAGCAACTTTCCTCTGATGCAGTGCACTTTGTCGAGAGTTGCGAGCGGTTGTCAGTTGGAGTTTTTTTTTTTACTGGGGTTGGCAAAAGCTCATTCAACGAGATGGGATTCAACTTTTTCAACACTTTTCAATTTTTAGGAGTGATATGTACAAGGGAAAATAGACAAGCTTGGGAAATGTGAAAAGTGAGACGGGCAGCAAACACAAACTTTTCCTGTGTGTGAATGTGGTTATATTTGTCTGATGTATGATATGATTTTAATGGCCGTTGCTGGGATGTGGTTTGGGAGCATGTTTTTTTGGTAATCTGGATTATGGTTTGAGGGACCTTACAACGTGTAATTTCATCGATTATATATACTAGAGGAAGTATGAAAATCAACCAAAACATTTTCAAAGCAGTTCTGAAAATTTCTTAGCGTTTTATTTCCACAAATTTTCAACCAATTTGGCGGTTTATTCAATTCTAAACCATTCTTTGACATTATTAAACCATCATTGACTACAACAATTTGGCCAAAGCAAATTTCAAATTTTCCTAAAAAATCTGGGGCCAAAAAATATTGCCAAGAATAGAAATCTCCAAGAAAAAAACTTGATGAATTAAATGTAAATTTTTATAGAAAAACATTGAATATTTGAAATTAATTTGTTCTTTTATTAATATAGGCACTTTTAAGATTTTTTTATTTAATCAAATCAAATTTGAATAATTCTTAACTATTTAAAAAAAAAAAACAATCTTATCAACTTTCTCATCTGTTTTTAGAATCTGAAGCAATTCTGACTTATTTCGGCATTTTTAAAATTTCTGCTCATATTTATAATAATGTTGAATAATGTTTTATCGGTCTTTATAGAAATTTGATTATATCTTAGCAATAGCCATATTTCACTTATTAGATGCATTTTTGATATATTAGTATATTTTTAGATGAAAATCAAAGCAGTCTATTTAGATCTTTACAACCCAACCTGGCTGGCTTCATCCTAGAATTGGCCAAAAATCATTTTCTTAAACAATTTTTAATCTTCAAAAAGCGTCGGAAAAAACGAATTTTTATAATTTCAGAAATTTTGGGTTTTGAAAACTTGTTAAGTATGACTCTGCCAACGTTGGGTGTGTTTTCTACTAACACTTCCTATTTTTAAAGTTGAAATAAGTATGCAGTATGTTTTGTTGTGTCTTAGAATATACCTCTACGCATTTTACACAATTTTAATGATGATGGCATCATTCTATAACAAAAAATGTGAAAAACAAGCATAAAATTTAATAATTGACTGGATCCTCCAATGCTAAGCATAATTTTTCGAAAAAAATATTTTTCCCGTGATCATAAATTCATTTTGAGCAACTTTGGTCTACGAAAAACATTACTTATCTTGTTTAGCTATTTTTTTTTTCTCTGATAGTATTTGACTTATTCTAAGACCTCCAATTATTACTTTTTGTCCTTTTAGTTTTTGCATTGACTAAACAATTCATTTCTTTGCTTGTTTTTCATATGTAAGACTATAAAATGATACCATTATCATTTAAATTGTTGAAAAAATGTGTAAAGGCAAAGGCTTATTGAAAAAATTACAGCATAAAAATGTAAAATGTATGGAAGGTAGCAGAATAAGCCAACTGCTATAAAAAAAAAACACTTACTAAACAATATTAACGCAAATAAAAAATACTGCAAATGTAACAAGAAAAACATACCCGATCAGACGGTAATAACTAAATTCATGCCATTTCAATAACAAATACTGTTAAAATAACAGAAAGTGTTATGGAATATTCTTGCAAAATCCATTTTTGCATAAGAGTTCAATAACAGTTTATGTTATCATAACAAACGTTGTTATTGGTCTGATATTGTGTGAGAGCCAAAACAACTTTGAAATAACATTTTTTGTTATGGAAGAATAACTTCAATTGTTATTAGGATGATCGGATTAGTTGTTAAAATAACAAAAAATAATAACAAAGATTTGTTCGAAAAATAACTTAAAATGTTATTAATCTGTTATTACAATAACAATTCCATAACAAAAAAATCATAACGGCGAATAACAGATCTTGTTATAAATAACATAAAATGTTATTGGCATAGTATTTTCCAATATCAAAAAATGTTATTCCGGCGTTATTTCCGTCTGCTCGGGTAAATCAAGATAAATGAAGAATTTCGTAAAACAAAAGTTGCACAAAATAACCTTCTAAACACAGAAAAATAAAATTTTCGAAAAAAATTGTGCAGCATTATGCATTATTGCAAATTTGAATGGTTATAAAAACTTTAAATTTCTGATCATAATTTTATATTTGCAAATTAAATTTCTATCCAAAAACCAAATTTGATTGTAGTTAAACAATTATAATATACTTATACAAACTGATTTTAACTTATACATGTAAAACTGTCTTGATTTTCAACTGTGTAGTGTAGAGTTTTTTAGTTCCTATCATCTAACGATTTACAGAAATCATTGGATATGATTCATTTGTTACACTAGTTGACTTTCCACTAGAATAAAAAAAATCTAGTACATGAAAAACTGCTAATACTTTCATTAAAAAATATTCATTTTCGATCATTTTTACGAAAATAGAAAAAAAAATAGCTTTCATAACTTATATCATAAAATTTTCTAAATAAAATTTAGTATTCTAAAGTAAAACAACATGTTTCTAACAATTTTAAATGTTTCAAACATTTCGATGCAGTTATTAACAACTTTAAATCATTACTCAAATTGTTAAAGGATTTAAATAACATTTAAAAAAACATTTGTAAAGCAAAAATATTTTTTGAACAATTTTAAAACAAATATTTTTATTGTTTTCAAGCAATTTTTTTCGTTCAGTTCAGCATTTAAAATTTTGTTTCATTTTCTATTAAGACAATGATTTTTTTTTAATTTGTATGAATTTAATTTTAAATTTATTGTATTAAATAAAAATGAAATTTTAAAATTGAGGTAAAATAGCATATTTGTTCAGACCAAAATAGGAAAAATCTCCATCATAAACGCTTTCCAGAAATTTTTGAATATTCAATAGTTAAAATAGGTTAGATTTGAGGTGTGCACAAGGAAGTGTTGCTTTTAAGGGTGCACAGCAACCAAGGAAGTTGTTGTCTTCTTATTCCAAAATTGTCAAACTTACGGACCCAATCCTGCAAGAATCTGATTGTAAAAATAGTCAAACTTTGTTGTAAATAACTACGAAGACAGTAACTTAGGGGATGAATAAAAAGATATATCGATAGTTCCCGTAGTTTTGAAGATACTAAAATTTCTGTAACAGAAATCTGGGTGCAAAAGCTATGGTTGATGTGTACCGTTAAAACTGATAATATATTAGTGTGTAAAATCAACTAATTTCTTCGAAAATAACAAAAATAAACGCTGCGATATCATTCGCATTCGCACGGAGATGGTGATCTTAGCAGGATGTAGACTTCGTCATGTATATGTGATAATTATCCAAACCACGTTGCTTAGAAATTAATTAAACGTTCATACTTTTGATCATACACTTTTCTTTAATATTTAATGTAAAATTACATGTTATTACCAGTTTTCAAAAGAGTAAAACATTTCTAGAGTTTTTTTTTTCTAGTCAATTCTTACATTGTGCACAAAATTCCTGCACCCCAGCCTAAAATTAAACCGCTCATAATTAAACCGTCCAGCCCTTCAAACGCCATTTCCCTCTTCAATAGTTATAACGCTTTCAACATGCCAACAAGCTTCTGCTCCCTCGAGGGACCAATTTTGTCATAAACGGTCGTCGGGCAGCAGCGTCGCGACGCCGCCACCACCGCGAGGTGATGTCATGACGGATGCAAGCAAACAATTTTGCATACAAATAAGCAAACCAGCACGGGGAGGGGGGAAACAGCTTTGACGTGCCACGCTGACCAGTCACCACGTGGTCAACACCTTCTTTTGGCACGTTTGTCTGCTCTTGGGTGGTCCTTTTTTTGGAGGGGTGGTTCGCAAATTACGTGATGATTTTTTTTATTGATTATAACAAAAGTGTAAAAATCAAATTTTAATCTTCTTGAGAAATTCGTCAATAATAAATTTAATTAAAATAAACAAAACATACTGAATTTCTGGAAATCCCCCAAACCACTTGAACTGCCCCCTCGTGACGCCACCGGAAAACGGACTCGTTTAAGCTCGCCGAGGTGGAAATACCGTTGATTATATTTCTCGCCATTTTTCCCCCTCACTTTTAGCATACCGACTAGTATTTCTAGGTGTATCGCACATTTGCCAGTCCAGATTGGTCGGCGTCACGCGAACAATCAATTAAAATTTTCCCCGCGTGCTTCCACGAATAAAAAATCCATACATTCACGAACAGACATTTGCCAAGTACAAAATCCGATCAACTGTGGTTAGTGCTTTGTTTAATTTAAATTTTGGACAGAACATGCTTTTTTTACAATTTTTAATTTTCTTGTGTTTTTATTTATTTTATAAATTCTGCTAAGTGAATAAATCTCATCCCAATTATTTCCATAACAAAGGAAAAATATTGAAGGTTCTCCATTTCACCACCAACAATGAAGGAAAACCCGGCGAAAAACAAGTTCAATGGATATTAATTAGAAAACACACACACCTTTTCAACCCCTCCGAGAGAATGAAACTTTTGTAGCCACGCGAAGCGTGTGAAAATGTTCGCTGTTTTCGACAAAATTACGATTACGAAACGCGCAATGAGTGACGGCTGGTTGATAAGAGAAAATGGAATATCTCGTAAGCTGTCAAGCTTTTTTTCCGGGGGGTGGAAATTAAGACGGTTGGTCGATTTTCATCGTGATAATAAAGCAGTATGTATAAAGAGATAATAACTTTCCAAAATCGGTTTTAAATTGAGGTATTTTTGATGATTAACTTTATTTTGTATAAGGATTTCTTATTTTTTTGTAAGTGATATTTATTCAAGGCCAATTGTTTCTGACAATTTTAATAATGGCGTATTCTTCGCACCATCATCCACGCCAATCTTGTGTCGTGTCGTGGCAATTGATGAAGATGCTCGTGACATGTTGTGGCCTCGAGGCCTATGAACTGAACCGTGAAGCAGGTGCTGCCTACCTACCAATCTACCTCTCGGATTGATGAGCATCGTTGGCAGCAGCAGTCTGGCAAGTGAAAATAATGACGAATTGTCGGGGAGATTTTCCCGGAAGGATTCGGGTTCCAGCCCAAACGAGGTTCGAGAGAAGTTTCCGGGGGTGAATTGGAGCGCGTGGAGTAGTGATAACATGTCGATATTTGGTGTTGCTTGGAAACTATTTGACGAGATAATGAGTGATGGAGATATTAATGAACCTAGTTGTGTAGGGTGATGGGTAGATGGGCAGGAACAAAGCCTAATTATGGTACTGTGTAAACAATGGTTTGTTGGAGGTATTGTATTGTATTGGTATTGTGTGTGATCAAAATAAACAACGTGTTGATTTAACCATTCATTATTGAGATGCTTTATTTTTCTGAAATTACATGCTTCTAATTTCGGAAATGCCCTTAAGAAACAGGTTTCTCTTAATTTTTTTTTTTTGGTTTTTTCTGGGTCTGATGTCGGCCAACCCGGTGCCACTGACTTTAGATTTTTGTTTGAAGTTTTCTCTGGTTTAAATTTTTCTGGCCATTAATTTTTTTTAATAACTGAAATCATTGATTTTTTTCGATTATCTATTCAAAAGAATTGGAAAAATCCTAATTCAAATGAAAACAAGTCGGAACTAATGATTTTTTTTGTTTCATCAAAACATTTACACTTCTGTCAAGAAATGACAAAAATTCATTGAATTTATGACAATGTTTATTTTTCACGAATTTTTCAGTCTGTAATATCAACATTTTAAATCTGAAAATAGCCTGAAAGTTAAAAAAACATTATTTATGAAACATGCAGAAACAAACATAGTATTGAATAAGTTGTACTACTAGGACGGGATCCAAAAATACCTAAGGGAGCGTTCTTTTATTACGTAACGCAAAAGTTTGGATTTTCGTACCCCCCCCCCCCTCGTAACAAAATTTCCATACAAATTTTAAAAATTTTGTATGGAGCGTAACACGGCCGTCGACCCCCCCCCCCTCCCCCCCAACTGCGTTACGTAATAAAAGAAGGCTCCCTTAAATAACAGAATTTTTATTCAGGCAAGAACAAATTTAATGAGAAATGTGTAAAATTGTAGGTTAATGTTTCAAAGTCGGTTTTTATGGAAATTCAAACATTTTAAGGCCGTTGCAAATATTTTTTGCAGTTTATGTCCCTCTACTATGGCTAAAGTCATGGGGAGGGGGTGTGGGACATAAAAAATATACAACTTTTATTTTGCAATTTTTTTTTCCAATATCCAAGTATTGAAAAAAAAGGTTCGAGTGCATGGGGTGATTGGCTATTATAATTAAATAATGGCATCAGTAGTGTGGTGCTTTTCGGGACGCGCAGTTCTGTTTTTTCGTGTTATTTTCCGTTTCTTTTGTGTCGCTGTTCGAGTGCATGGGGTGATTGGCTATTATAATTAAATAATGGCATCAGTAGTGCGGTGCCAGTGTGGACGCGCAGTCCTGTTTTTTCGTGTTATTTTCCGTTACTTTTGTGTCGCTGTTCGAGTGCATGGGGTGATTGGCTATTATAATTAAATAATGGCATCAGTAGTGCGGTGCCAGTGTGGACGCGCAGTTCTGTTTTTTCGTGTTATTTTCCGTTTCTTTTGTGTCGCTGTTCGAGTGCATGGGGTGATTGGCTATTATAATTAAATAATGGCATCAGTAGTGCGGTGCCAGTGTGGACGCGCAGTCCTGTTTTTTCGTGTTATTTTCCGTTTCTTTTGTGTCGCTGTTCGAGTGCATGGGGTGATTGGCTATTATAATTAAATAATGGCATCAGTAGTGCGGTGCCAGTGTGGACGCGCAGTCCTGTTTTTTCGTGTTATTTTCCGTTTCTTTTGTGTCGCTGTTCGAGTGCATGGGGTGATTGGCTATTATAATTAAATAATGGCATCAGTAGTGCGGTGCCAGTGTGGACGCGCAGTCCTGTTTTTTCGTGTTATTTTCCGTTTCTTTTGTGTCGCTGTTCGAGTGCATGGGGTGATTGGCTATTATAATTAAATAATGGCATCAGTAGTGCGGTGCCAGTGTGGACGCGCAGTCCTGTTTTTTTCGTGTTATTTTCCGTTTCTTTTGTGTCGCTGTTCGAGTGCATGGGGTGATTGGCTATTTCTTTTGTGCATGGGGTGATTGGCTATTATAATTAAATAATGCCATCAGTAGTGCGGTGCCTGTGTGGACGCGCAGTCCTGTTTTTTCGTGTTATTTTCCGTCTCTCTTGTGTCGCTGTTCGAGAGCATGGGGTGATTGGCTATTATAATTAAATAATGGCATCAGTAGTGTGGTGCTTTTCGGGACGCGCAGTTCTGTTTTTTACCTTCTTTTTTTTCATTGTTTTTTTTTTCCACTCGCGTTCGTTGGCCGATGAGTTTTTTTGTGTTGTTCTCTATAAAAACGTACCTTTTTTTTTTTTTTGAGACTAGCAAGTCGTATTGCTGGATTAAGCCCTTTCTATATCATTTCAATAATCATTTCAATAAATGAAGCCCTTCCTACATCACTGTTGATCGGAAGGCACGCCGACGGAGAATTTCTGGAGAATCGCGGTCGAATTAATACTATATTTAAATCCCTAGATAGCAATCTTTCCGCAGCCGGCTGCCTAAGATTTTTAAAATTTCAACCGATAAACAAATTGCTTATGGTCGCATCACCTACCACAGTGAATCCTGACCTCATACCCATCTTACTAACCCCTCAAAACTCATGTGATACTTTGTCGGAGACGCAGTCGATTTGGCGGTCCCATCACTCAAGTATCGGACTAACATTCCCATCCACTTCCCCGTGTCTTACCTCTGGTCGTGGCCGGCGTCGGTATTGATCAGCATGATAGGGACCTTTGAAAATTGCGAAGGGGTGATGATTGGTTCCTACTTTTCATCTGTGGTCCACGGAGCAATGTTTGGGGGTCCTGGTCAATAACGAAGTAGCAGCTACGGGTAGACACCAATGCTATGCTATGCTATGCTAATATCCAAGTATTGAAAAAAAAAATTTTCGCCGAAAAAAAAACTTTTTACGGTGCTGTGCATTGGAATTCCACAAAAAAATACAATATTGTTGGATGGATTCCAGACATGTTAAATATGATGTTTTATGCAAGAAAATGCATTTCAAATTAATTTTAATAAGTTGGACCTCTATTTTCATTGAAATTCTGATGTTTTTTTTTAAATTGCCCCCTGATTTTTCGGACCGATTCATTAAATATTTGAAATGGCCTTAGGCTGGTACAAATTTTATTAATAGTTTTTGTCTCCCTTCCCTTCAAAGTTGGCCCGAAAAATCAGGGGGCAAAAAACATTTTTTTCAAAAAACTTGAAAATTTCAATGAAAATTGAACTGCAATCCGCTGAAATCAATTAAAAAATGCATTCCACAGCGTTTACAATCATTTTTAGCATCTCTGGGTTGATTTAAAAATCTTTTGGATTTTGAAAATTTTCGATGTTATTATAGAAAACTGTGTTTTTTTTGCTCAAATTTTTGTTTTCGTCAAATTATACAATTTTTGAAAACTTATGATTGCAAAACAACTGATCTAGTGTGAAACGCATTTTAAAACGCTTTTTCCATGCAAATATCAAAACTATGGATTGTGTCTATCGGATGAGGAAGTAAAACGTCGGTCCATTTGCGTAAAAGAGGTTTTGGGTGACTCACCACTCATAACCTTCGGACGCCTAGAAATGAGCAGAAACTTGCAACAGGGACCACAAAAGACCCGGGGATTGTTATTTCAATATTTATATTTTTTTTAATTTTTTTGCCCCCCTCCCTCAACCCCGGGCAGAGCCGAGGGACAAAAACTTTGAAAAATATTTTCAACGGCCTTATTGTGATAAAAAAATAACCGAAATGATAACTTCAAATTTCTACAAATCATAAAAATAGGAACCTTGAAATTTGAAATAGAGTTGCTAAATAGTTTAAAACCCTTACTCCGCGGTCCAATAATTAACGTTTGTTTTTTTTCTGTAATTTTTAAGCTGTTAAAATTAATTTTTCAAAGCTATGCTTTGTTTTTATTGAATTTTTGAAATAATTTTATTTTCATAATTTAATTCTTTAACATCATACAATTTTCACTTTTGTTGTGTGTGTGTGTGTGTGTGTGTGTGTGTGTGTGTGTGTGTGTGTGTGTGTGTGTGTGTGTGTGTGTGTGTGTGTGTGTCTGTGTGTGTGGCTGTTGATAAATAATTAACTTAATTTGCTCGGTTTTGACTGAACGAATTTTGTCTGGATTCGATCATCATCGAATCATTGAAAAGTTTTATTTAGTTGTTTTAAAGTTATGTTTTAAAACTATTTAGAAGAATAAAGAAAAAAAAATGGAAACAAATTTTAATTAAATTATTTTATAATTTTGAAATTGCATTTTATCGTGTAGTCCATAACAAGGCTTAGTGATTTTTCACGCTCGAAAATTGCAAATTTCACGGGGATCAAATTTCACGCAAATTTCACGGAACTTGCAACATGTTAAAATAACTCTGAATCACAGAAACTACTTTTTATGCTTCATTGAATATTATTCTTCAATAAACAAAAAAAACTTCACTAAATTTAAATGCGACACAAAAAAAAATCACCAAATTTTCAAAAAAAAAACCTCCTGGTTTATGGATTGGCTCTATATATATTTTGAAAAAAAATTTAGGGCACGCGTATTCCCATTTACTGAACTGCTCTTTTAATAATCGATTTTTATTTGTTTGTTTTCGCTTATTTGCATCTGATATATCATTTTACATTTTATTGAATTTCATATCAAAGCAAGATTTAACAATCTTGTCCAGTCAAAATGAGTAAAAAAAATTGAATTTTCTGCGACATTTAGCGCATATAACATATTTTTAAAGGGGTTTAGCTCTTTTTTCAAAAACTAAATTTAAAATCAATTTGCAAAAAAATATATATTTTTTAACAAAATTGAAATTTGAATTCTAAATTAGAAAAGAAAACAAAAATTAGTTTTTTTTTTAACTTTCACGGGAATTATCCACCCAAATAAACAAATATCGTTAATATTAAACAGACCCAAAAAAAATATATAGATGTTTAAAATGTGATTCCAAAGATAATAAAAAAAATACTGTTCATTTTATTTTGAATAAAACAAAGCTTGATTCTTTTAATTTCTTTCAAAACTATACCTTTAAAATAAAATAGCAGTAAAATTTTTAATACAGCAATTGAAAATATTACTAGTTTTGTTAGTTTCTAAAAAAAACTTTAAAAAAAGTACATTTCTCCAAATGGTTCATATCAACTTGACATACATATATTTTCAAGCTTTTTAATTTTAAAATAATAAAATTTAATTAAATAGTCTTTTTGGATGAAATATTTATTAAGTTGCCTTAAAAAAAATATTTAAGAAAATTGATAAATTTCACGAATTTCACGCCGTCCACGAAATCGTCAAAAATCACTAACCCTATATTAGTAATTTAACCAGGGTATTCACTCGCTTAATTCTACAGCAGTTCATAAGTTTATTTTTATTCATTTTTGAGTTTGATAAATTATTTAGAGAAAAATCGTTAAATTTTCACACAAACATAAAATTTCGCGGGATTTCGCGGGAAAAGCCCAATTTCGCGGATTTCACGCTGTCCGCAAAATCGTGAAATATCACTAACCCTATCCATAACCATTGTAAGTTTTCTAGAGCTTGGTTGCTAATTTAGGTAAAATGGCTCACGAGGTTTCTTTGGCTGAGGGCCAAAGCATATAATCAAATTTTACGATTAACTGATTCAAAGATCCAAATTGCCTCAAAAAGGTGATTTTTGGAGAAAAAAAAGTTTTTCTAAGAGGTCAACTACGGTTCTATCCCATTCCTCAGATCGACCCATTCTCCAGAAAAGTTTACGTAATGTACTATTTATTCAAAGCAGTATCAGTTTTAAAGTGTAAAGTGTTAAGATTTGGACTTTTTTGTGATAACTGCTGACAAAAGATGAGTTTTTCCATCTTTAAAGAAGGAAAAACTCTTTTTACTAGTGATAACTGCTGAAAAATGCTGCCAGTATCGCACGGAGTCGATTTAAATCGAGTTTTGCTGATCTGTGAAGACCAAAAGATGGGGAATGAAATCGAAAGCTGCAAAAAATGGCGTTCAGCCCAAAAATGTTCACATTTTTCGTGAGTAATGAAAAAGGCTATTTAAAAAAAATATTATGCAAAACTTTCGGTGGAAACTTGCCAGCTCACTTCTTATTTAAATGTTTATCATAAGTTTCATTTTTTGTGTTGATATGCCAACATTAGGCACTCGATGGATTGATATGCTGTTTCGCCTAGTGTCATATGATTAGATGACCACAAACAGAACAACTACAACAATTACAGAAACAAAAATATTTGCATTAAAACCCATTATCAACAGTGGTTTTTGCGTGTTGTCAAATTCTCGTGAAATGCAATATATTCAATATCCACGTTCATCATTTAATTGAAATGTCATCAATCGAAAAAAATCCACCTTCCCTCATTGTTCCTCCCCCTTTCAGCCACAAACATCAAAAC
This sequence comes from Culex pipiens pallens, assembly GCF_016801865.2. NCBI lineage: Eukaryota > Metazoa > Arthropoda > Insecta > Diptera > Culicidae > Culex > Culex pipiens. Next base: position 218,884,768 of record NC_068938.1, on the reverse strand, counting down.
CAACAATGGCTGGCCGTTCCACACTCCTCCAACGAGCCTCGTTACGGTCCGGTCGCGGCAGTGGCCAACCAGGATAACGAACGTGTGTCACGGCTGCCCATTACAACAAACAACAAAGGCAACTACGGCAGCTGAGGGGTGAGATTTTATCGCCGGTGGCATCTTTACGAGGCCTTTCCGCATGGTCCCGGAGTAGTGCGTTATCAGGGCAACCACTGCCCCGAACAAATAGATCGTTATCACACACTCCGCACGGTCCCCACGTGTGTGTGTGTCCTGGGGATGGCCAATTTAGAGCGGACTGAGAGTTCAAATGCACCACCGCCACCACCACCACCACCACCACCACCAACAGGGGAATAAATGTTCCATTAGTCAAATTGGTGGCCGCCACCGCCAACAACCTGGACACGAATGAGCTATTTCGGTTACAACCAGCGGCCAGGAACTGGGACTTTTTGGTTTTGGGTGCCGAGCCGCACATTTGCCCGGGGACTTTCACATCCGTCCGGGACCGGAACGAACTTTGCCATGTTTTAGAACTTGACACGACGAATGGCCAATTTGCGAACGGCTAATAATAGAAACAAAAGCTCGCCGTTGACCCCGCTGGCAGAGGTACCTGGAAGCCACGCAAACAAAAAAATCGTGAAAGTTCACAAATTTCGAGCTGAAAATTGCGTCGAAAATCACTGCCCACCATCAATCACACGTGGTGCGCGCAAGGGAGCTAATTAAAAAATGACCCCCTTTCGCTCCCCCTCGGGGCAGGAAAATTGTAGCCCTGAGGCCATTCATTTATTTAATGAGAGAGACAGATGTAACGATATCGAAAAAAAAAACGTTGCGCAACCGAACAAAAAGAACTCGATTGGCAACATGTCGGCAGATTTTGGTGACACTGGAGCAATTACGACCCCCTTGGGGGTTGACCTCGAGCTTCCCGGGGAGGAGAGAGAGAGGGGAAAAGGTGTGGTCATGTCCCCCTTATAGCACCTGCCTTCCCACACATTTTCTGATTGGATTGGAAAAATTGATTGAGCGGAAAGTATTTCGCCGGACCGTAAAGCCAAAGGGGAGAGGACATCCCAACCAACCCGTCATCATCATCAACGTTATTGGCATCAGCAGCTCACGCTTATGGTCATATATTTTGTAGGATCTTAAAATGTTATATGAAACTGTTGGTTTCTAAGATTTAAGTAGAATCAAGAACAAATGAACAAATCAGATTCTACCAGCAGGTTTTACAATTATTTTCTCTTCAAAAGTATACTAATGAACAGCTCAACCTTGGACGAACATTTTAATGAGTCGTAAACAGTTAACAAGGTCTCTTCATTAGGATGGAAATTAAAACCACCACCTCGAGTTTTCCTGAGGACTCAACTTATTCAACCCCCGCATTTGCTGCATTTCAAATCACCAACATATGACATTGTCAATGAAAGGCATAAAAACACCCACCTTCATACAAAATGACTGCAGGTAGCAGCATCAACGAGCTATTCAACAACTCAGACCCGGAAAACCCCTGGCAACACACTGCCACTCCACTCGGGGTGATAAGGACCACGTCGGTGATGGATTCCGCCTGGAGATTTCAGCATGAGTCGAGTCACCCCCTCCCTTGTGACACTCACTCATAAATCTTCATTCATAAACTTTACCGTTTTGCAGCGACGTTGACGAGCCACCACACGATTTTGACTATGTTTGACGCGAATTTCTGTCTACAGGAGCACACCTGTTTCTGTCTGCTCGAAACGTTGATAGATAAAGTTCTGATCCGATGGGTCGGGAAATGTCAGCCAGATGATGCGCGATGGTTAACATTTCAATTTTCCGCATACTAATTAAGAGCACGCGCTGGAGTGAGTTGCTCATATTGGCGGGAAAATTTCCATTTCAATGAAAATCGCTGCTGGCACTTGGTTGGGGGTGGTGGAAAACAGTATCCATGCGCCAGATTCGATGCAAATATGATCAGACGGAGCTTGTAGAAGCAGATTTTTTGATGAATGTTTATTTGTTTAAATTTCGTTCTTCGTTTATTTATATTTTTTCAAGCACTACATTCTCTACAAATGTTTACGAAGTTGTTAACAGCTTTTAACAATTTTTAACAATTTTCAACAATTTTGGACAACATTAAACAATTTTTAACAACTTTAAAAAAATAACCATTTTTAACAATTTTTAACAGTTATTAGAAAAAATTAACAACTTTAACAATATTGAAAAATTTTTGACCATTTTTAAAAAAATTCAACAATTCTTAACAATTTTTAACAATTTTTAACACTTAAAAAAAATAACAATTTTTAACAATTTTTAACAATTTTAAACAGTTTTTAAATTTTTTTAACAATTTTAAACAATTTATAACAATTTTTAACAATTTTTAACAATTTTTACAATTTTTAACAATTTTTAACAATTTTTAACAATTTTTAACAATTTTTAACAATTTTTTAAAATTTTCAACAATTTTTAACAATATCAGACAATTTTTAACAATTTTCACAATTTTTCACAATTTTTAACAATTTTTAACAATTTTTAACATTTTATAAAAAAAAATTTTAACAATTTTCTACAAATTTGAACAATTTTTACAATTTTTAACAATTTTTAACAATTTTTAACAATTTTCAACAATTTATAACAATTTTTAACAACATTCAACAACTTTTAAAAAAAATAAATATTTTTACATTTTTTTACAATTTTTAACAATTTTTAACAATTTTAAACAATTTTTAACAATTTTTAACATTTTTTTTTTAAATAAACAATTTTTAATAATTTTTAATAATTTTTAACAATTTTTAACAATTTTTAACAATTTTTTAACAATTATTAACAATTTTTTACAATTTTTAACAATTTTTAACAATTTTTGAACAATTTTTAACAATTTTTAACAATTTTTATCAATTTTCAACAATTTTAAACAATTTTTAACAATTTTTACAATTTTTAACAATTTTTAACAATTTTTAACAATTTTTAACAATTTTTAACAATTTTTAACAATTTTTAACCATTTTTAACAATATTAACAATTTTGAACAATGTTTAACACTTTTTTACAAGTTACAATAATTTTTAACAATTTTTGACAATTTTTAACAATTTTTCATTATTTTTAACATTTATTTATCAATTTAAAAAAAATACAATTTAAAAAAAAATAAACAATTTTAAACAATTTTTAACAAGTTTTTACAATTTTTAACAATTTCCGACAATTTTTAACAATTTTTAATAATTTTTAACAATTTTTAACAATTTTTAACAATTTTTAACAATTTTTAACAATTTTTAACAATTTTTAACAATTTTTAACAATTTTTAACAATTTTTAACAATTTTTAACAATTTTTAACAATTTTTAACAATTTTTAACAATTTTTAACAATTTTTAACAATTTTTAACAACTTTTAACAATTTTTTACAATTTTTAATTTTTTCAATTTTGTCAATTTTGTCAATTTTGTCAATTTTGTCAATTTTGTCAATTTTGTCAATTTTGTCAATTTTGTCAATTTTGTCAATTTTGTCAATTTTGTCAATTTTGTCAATTTTGTCAATTTTGTCAATTTTGTCAATTTTGTCAATTTTGTCAATTTTGTCAATTTTGTTAATTTTGTCAATTTTGTCAATTTTGTCAATTTTGTCAATTTTGTCAATTTTGTCAATTTTGAGCATGAGCATGAGCATGAGCATGAGAGACCACCCATGGTTTTCCTTCTCCGTTGCTGAACAGGACCGTAATATCCTATCAATACAACCGACCATACGCTTAAACGATCTAATGGTGTTTCCCTTATCAACAGCATGTATGAATGCGCTGAAAAGATAAAACATCAAGATCATTAAAACTAGATCTGGAGCAAATAGGTAACAGTCGTTGGCCACCAACGGCGCCCGCCATGTCAGTTTGTAGATCTCGGGGGATTGGGACGGGAATGTTAGTTAGCACAGGTTGCTACAAAGGGTGGGTTCTATACGATATCCACACCCCCACGTGTGCCGGAAAACTACTTCTACTTGGGATTTTGTTAGTGGGTAAGGGTAATGGCCAGGATTCAACATAGAGGATGATGATGCGACCCAATAATCAATAAATTTTGTTTAATGGTGTGATGTATTATGCATTCTCAAGGCAAACAGTCGGAGTATGCGGATGAGACTATTCCCGGTTATTTGGTGTTGAGTTTAGCATAAATGATTCAATCTTAGACAGCCGGCTGTGGAAAGATAAAACCAACTAAAATGCGAAAACGCGAAACCGCAAGGACCGAAATACACACACAATCGCGGGAAAAACAAAGACGGAAAAGGCATCGAAAATCCGGCGTGTTGACCGCGACGCGCAACGTTCAAATTCTCAAAAGCAACTGTCAACATCGCGAAATCAATTTTGTCAATTTTGTCAATTTTGTCAATTTTGTCAATTTTGTCAATTTTGTCAATTTTGTCAATTTTGTCAATTTTGTCAATTTTGTCAATTTTGTCAATTTTGTCAATTTTGTCAATTTTGTCAATTTTGTCAATTTTGTCAATTTTGTCAATTTTGTCAATTTTGTCAATTTTGTCAATTTTGTCAATTTTGTCAATTTTGTCAATTTTGTCAATTTTGTCAATTTTGTCAATTTTGTCAATTTTGTCAATTTTGTCAATTTTGTCAATTTTGTCAATTTTGTCAATTTTGTCAATTTTGTCAATTTTGTCAATTTTGTCAATTTTGTCAATTTTGTCAATTTTGTCAATTTTGTCAATTTTGTCAATTTTGTCAATTTTGCCAATTTTGTCAATTTTGTCAATTTTGTCAATTTTGTCAATTTTGTCAATTTTGTCAATTTTGTCAATTTTGTCAATTTTGTCAATTTTGTCAATTTTGTCAATTTTGTCAATTTTGCCAATTTTGTCAATTTTGTCAATTTTGTCAATTTTGTCAATTTTGTCAATTTTGTCAATTTTGTCAATTTTGTCAATTTTGTCAATTTTGTCAATTTTGTCAATTTTGTCAATTTTGTCAATTTTGTCAATTTTGTCAATTTTGTCAATTTTGTCAATTTTGTCAATTTTGTCAATTTTGTCAATTTTGTCAATTTTGTCAATTTTGTCAATTTTGTCAATTTTGTCAATTTTGTCAATTTTGTCAATTTTGTCAATTTTGTCAATTTTGTCAATTTTGTCAATTTTGTCAATTTTGTCAATTTTGTCAATTTTGTCAATTTTGTCAATTTTGTCAATTTTGTCAATTTTGTCAATTTTGTCAATTTTGTCAATTTTGTCAATTTTGTCAATTTTGTCAATTTTGTCAATTTTGTCAATTTTGTCAATTTTGTCAATTTGTCAATTTTGTCAATTTTGTCAATTTTGTCAATTTTGTCAATTTTGTCAATTTTGTCAATTTTGTCAATTTTGTCAATTTTGTCAATTTTGTCAATTTTGTCAATTTTGTCAATTTTGTCAATTTTGTCAATTTTGTCAATTTTGTCAATTTTGTCAATTTTGTCAATTTTGTCAATTTTGTCAATTTTGTCAATTTTGTCAATTTTGTCAATTTTGTCAATTTTGTCAATTTTGTCAATTTTGTCAATTTTGTCAATTTTGTCAATTTTGTCAATTTTGTCAATTTTGTCAATTTTGTCAATTTTGTCAATTTTGTCAATTTTGTCAATTTTGTCAATTTTGTCAATTTTGTCAATTTTGTCAATTTTGTCAATTTTGTCAATTTTGTCAATTTTGTCAATTTTGTCAATTTTGCCAATTTTGTCAATTTTGTCAATTTTGTCTATTTTGTCAATTTTGTCAATTTTGTCAATTTTGTCAATTTTGTCAATTTTGTCAATTTTGTCAATTTTGTCAATTTTGTCAATTTTGTCAATTTTGTCAATTTTGTCAATTTTGTCAATTTTGTCAATTTTGTCAATTTTGTCAATTTTGTCAATTTTGTCAATTTTGTCAATTTTGTCAATTTTGTCAATTTTGTCAATTTTGTCAATTTTGTCAATTTTGTCAATTTTGTCAATTTTGTCAATTTTGTCAATTTTGTCAATTTTGTCAATTTTGTCAATTTTGTCAATTTTGTCAATTTTGTCAATTTTGTCAATTTTGTCAATTTTGTCAATTTTGTCAATTTTGTCAATTTTGTCAATTTTGTCAATTTGTCAATTTTGTCAATTTTGTCAATTTTGTCAATTTTGTCAATTTTGTCAATTTTGTCAATTTTGTCAATTTTGTCAATTTTGTCAATTTTGTCAATTTTGTCAATTTTGTCAATTTTGTCAATTTTGTCAATTTTGTCAATTTTGTCAATTTTGTCAATTTTGTCAATTTTGTCAATTTTGTCAATTTTGTCAATTTTGTCAATTTTGTCAATTTTGTCAATTTTGTCAATTTTGTCAATTTTGTCAATTTTGTCAATTTTGTCAATTTTGTCAATTTTGTCAATTTTGCAAATTTTGTAAATTTTGTCAATTTTTAATTTAAATTTTGAGAGAGAAATTTCTTCTTCCATGAAATCCTCACTATTAATCACCGCCCAAAATCGATCCAATTTCATTACGGCCACTAATTCGGATGAGAGGGCATCACACGTCCCGTAGTGTCACTTTTCAAAACGTGTGCATGCGACGACAGCCAGCTGGTCCAAGTGATAAGCCAAAAACCCAAGCATCCCCCAAATTTTCCACAATTGTCAGTGTTTGGGGCGCGCACACCTGTGCTGCGGAAATCACCGGTCCGAAAAGCTGCCCGAAAACGAGCGCAAAACTAATTCCTAACTGATTTCAATAACCATTTTTGGCGCTTTGAAACTGTTGGAACGGTACGATATTGGAATTAGCAAAATTTAATCCACTCATTGTGTGAGATGTGCTCACGTGTGGCGCGCGATTCATCGGTGCATAGCTGATGTTCTGAGCTCTCTTCTGCCGGTGCGATGATAACCGATTATTGGGGGGAAATACTCACCTTTTTTCACGGTGGAAAATTATGAAAAGAGTCCCGCTCCCATTGAAAATCCTGAAATTTAAAAACAACTCTTTATGGGGGGAAAAATCAATCAGCAAATTTGCCGAACTCATCATGTAAATGGCACCTGATTCGAGAGCAGCATTTCAAAGGAGGTGACTGGCGGGTTGTTTGGTTGGTCAGTCAATCCGACCATGTCCAGATTGGGTTGAACATCAAAGTTGGAGCAGCTCTCTTAATTACCCTAATTGTTCGGCTGGAAAATGATGGAGTACCACAGCGTTGGTGGGGAGGTTATTACTGAATTGCAATTTTTGAGGAATGCATGTTTTTTATTGCTTTTTTTGTGACAAAGATTTTTGCAACATGTTTCTTTGTTTGAAAATATTATAAATTTTTTATAGAAACATAAACATTCTCATGATATTCACTCCACAACTTCAACCACTTCCCTTCAGTACCTCAAAAAAAAACTTCCCATTTCCATATCATTAAACGCGGTGAGCCGCCTCTCTGTTTTTGCTCCTCGACTGAGATCACGAGTGCACGTTTCAGTACACACTGCAACTGAGCCATTAATACGAAAGGGGGAGAAACAAAAAATCACAGATTCCAACGGAAAGTGGAAAGGTTCTTCTTCCTCGTTTCAAAAGGTTCCACCTTTATCCGGATTCCGACTAGGAAGGACACTGCATATGCGTTTTCTCTTTTGGATTTTTGCTTTTTTTCTACTTGATTTGTTTCAACAGTTCTTTTATTCGTCTGCTTTTTTAATTTTTCTATAACTGCAGAACAGTCTAATAGGCATAATTTTTTTAAAAAGAATATTTGTATTCCCGCGCAGACGGTAATTCATGCCATTTCAATTAGGGTTTAATAACAGTTTATGTTATCATAACAAAATTTGTTATTGGTCTGATATTGGGTAAAAGCCAAAACAACTTTGGAATAACATTTTTTGTTATGGAAGAATACCTCCAACTGTTATTGGGATGATCGGATTAGTTGTTAAAATAACAAAAAATAATAACAAAGATTTGTTCATAGAATAACTAAAAATATGATTAGTCTGTTATTACAATAACAATCCAATAACAAAAAAATCATAAGGACGAATAACAAATCTTGTTATAAATAACATAAAATGTTATTGGCATAGTATTTTCAAATATCAAAAAAAGTTTTTTTTTTTCAAAAAAAGTTATTCCCAAGTTATTTCCGTCTGCTCGGGTTGGAATAATTTGTTTTTTCTTTGCTGAAAATAATAGAAATTGACTCAACATAATATCATGACAATTATTTAAAAGACTGCGGAGCATTCCTGCTAAATTTTGACTATCGATATTCTTTGAATTTAGCTTAAACTTTTTAGGGGCCTTTCATATCATTAAAGCAGCCATGCTTCATCATTTGTTTGTCGATTCAATTTTGCATACAAATAAAACAGTTGTCGTTAAAACAATTGTATCAAAAATGTTCTTGAATCAGCACAATATAAACAGAGTTTCTGATTAATTTGGTAAAGTTTTAGGTATAGTTAAGGAAAATTCGGAAAAAATATGTACACTCTTAACAAAATAACACATTTACGAGAAGCAACAAAAACAACTTTTACAAAAATATTTTAAAATTTAGTTTTTTAAACATTACTTTTTTGAAACATTAAAAAAATCAGTGTTTGCAAAAAAAATAAAGATTAAGCTTAACCCCTCAGGCTTGAATATTAAAGTAATTTTTTAGTTCATTATGGGAGAATGATTGAAGCATTTTTTATTTAAAATCAGTTTTTAATCTCAAAATCAAATTTCGGGCTGTTTTTTTATGTTTTTAATTTTTCTGACTTTTTCAAAAGATTGGCTGCACAGATATTGATTGCCTTTGCTGAATCATTACTCAAAGGTAGGGTTGCCAGGTTGCCAGATAAATCTGGGAATGCCAAATTTTTCAAGTGTCAGCAGGATAAAGATTCAGCCTTCTCTGTGCCAGATTTTGACAGATTTTGCCAGATTTTTCACTTTATGGCCATTTTGAACAACTTTTTGATAAAAATGAACAAATATAATTGAAAATAGAAAAATTTAAAATGTGTTTTTATGAAAGAAAATGGCATTTCACCAATTTTGTGACCATAAAATCAGTTAAACCATCTAAATTCTACAAACTTTTTAATAAATCCATATATTCCTTCCCCTTCACCATTCAAATTTGTTAGATTTTTAAAATTTTGAACTAGTAACCCTGCTCAAAGGTTTGTTTTTTCATCCTCTAAAATTTATTTTCCCATTTTTTTTTGCGCAAGATGATGTTATTTATAGAGAAAAAGCCACGGAGCAGGCTGACAATATAAAATTCAAAAGCCACGTTTACGCACGATCAATAACGAACAATGAACTTACCTTCAAAATAAAAAATATATATAGTATGAAAACTGTTATTACTGTCAAGAATCACAAAGTTCAAAAAATGTGTCAGACCAAAGTTTCAAAAAAAATTGAATTCAGGGTTCAAATTGCATTTGAAACGTAACAGTTGCCTTGGAATTATCAAATTACAGAGATTATGCGATCTGCATAGAATTTTTTTTGAAAATAAAAAAAAAAACTTAAAACGTATAGCCAACATTTTTTCAAACATTTCATATCTGATTATTTTGAGCATTTTTGAATCCCAAAACAAAAATTAAAATATTAGATTTTAACGATTTTCATAAAAATTGCCGTAATTTTTTGACAGCTTTCAATGTTGGAAACTTATGTTTTTGCTTTGGCCAAAAAATTAAAAATGATACTAAAATCTTAAAATATGATCAAAAACACAATCTGATAAATTTAGAGTGCCAAAAATGTGACACAAATGAAAAAAAATATTTTTTTTAAGATTTATATTATTTTAGGGGGAAAGGGGTGATTGTTGAATTAGAGTAGGGTAGAGTAGTCATCAATGAGACACGGGGAACAATGATAAAATGGCTCTCACAAGACGTAGTTTCAATCAATCAGGCTTATATTTGGGGGAAAGCTGTGTCTACTAGATACACGTCTGCTATAATTGTGGCTTTGGTTATGGATGCTCCCTTGTAAAGTTATTCATACATGTTTGATTCTGGGGTGTAATAGTAAATTATGACTAAAAATTACATTTTCGCTCATAGGCTGCCATTAACACAAAAACTAATATTTCTCCAAATTTCTTTCGTCATTTTACAGGGCATAAGTTGGGCTACAATGTCCTTTTATTGGGTTTGACCAAAATTTAGAATATACCCAGAATCCAGGGCTGTCTCATTGTTCCCCACTCTTTTCTACCCATGGGTAACAATGAGACACTTTGATTTTTCTTCATTAAACTTTTCAAAATCTGTGGAAATCTTTCAAAACATGAATTAGAAGTGATTTTTGGCATATTTATTGAGTTTGAACTTCATTTAATCAAAAATATAAAGTTATTTGATAAAATATATGGATTTTACAAAATTTAAATACTTTTTAGTATAACTTTTGTAAATTGAAGTTTCATGTTGACAAAATTGCTTGAATATATTCAAAGCAAGTCACCTGCAATGGAACAATATAAAAGCATGATGTTTTACTAGAAAAGTATTGATTTTTGTAGAGTGTCTCATTGTTCCCCAGCTGTCTAATTGTTCCTGCCAAGTGCGTCTACAATGAGACAGTTGAATAACTCTGACTGTAGACGTCAGATCGATCTCATATTTTGGTCAATGTTAGAACAAACTAAAAGAAAGAAAATGCAACAAAAAGTTCTTTAAAATATGCTAAAGAAAAAAATACAAAAATCGTTGAAGTTTAAAAACCAAAAGTGTCTCATTGATGACTACCCTACCCTACTTTAATTCAACAATCACCCCTTTCAGGCTGAAGAGTCATATATGACTCATAAAATCAAAATTTTCTAAAGTAGCCTATAATTGTCGTAAGGTACTCAGGATCATTTTTACATTTTTCGACTATTTTTAATAGATTTTTTCTGCGAAGACCTTTTTTAAGGTTTATATTCAATCAATTTCATTCGTAATTTTTAAAACTATTTTACTGATTTTAAATAAACTAAAAATTAGTACAATTTATATTACCTAGTTATATCTCCAGTATATTTATCACACGAACTTTTTTTTTTGGGGGGGAAATTGTACTGTTTCTTCGTTCTATGAGTTTTCATGAATATGAGTTTATTGCTTCTAATTAATGTTGAAATTTCCGATTCAAACTGTCATGCATTGCCAATATTTCTTGAAAACTTTTAAGCAAGTGTCACTAAAAAAAATATCTGAAAAAGTTCAATATTTTTTGAAATCACATAAGTGTTTGAGTGTTGTTGTTTTTTTTGCAATATTGCACATTATGTATTTTTTAAGCCTATGAAGATAACATATTTATTTTGCAAAATGTCGATTTAATGTCCATTTATTTTGTTGAAAGTGTGAACTTATTAGTTTAAACATCTCTAGATTTACTTGAAATATCTAACAAAGTAATACAAAAGCATTGGAAAACAATTTTGAGAAATATTTTTTTTTTGTTATGGCTTATTTCAAATGTTTAAAAAGTATAATATTTATCATCTTAGATGCTTTTAAGCCTAGACTATGGCTCCCTTATTCTCAAAAACCAATTTAAAAATTTCAATTTGTTGTATTTTAAATTCAAATAGTGCAATGTTGCTCCATAATAGAATTAAATTTAACTGTTCAAATGAATATTATTTCCGAAACTATTGTGTGGCCTACATTTTCTTAGATAAAAGGAAGGAACTAACCACAATGATTGATTCAGTTATTATTTTTTAAGCGATTATGGAAGAGATGTTTATTCTATTTTTAATATAAATCAGTCTGATGCAATTCGTTTTTCGAAATTTAGAATGCCTTGTTGACCACTGTTGACGGGATAATATTGGATCTAAATCCTGTAACTGTAAGAGACAAATTGGACCTACAAATTTGCAGAAATTTGTATCACCAAATCTCATCCAAAGACCCAAAGTATTTCCTGTTGATGTTTAAAGTAATAAATTTGTCTATAAATTTATGAAGATTATTTAAAACAAAGATAAAATAATCTTCGAAATGATTCGAATTCTTCGATTTTTTTTTCATTTCCACATAAGACAACCTTGCCTTTCAAAGCATCCCGACAATCCGTCCGGCGTATGTTTTCCCATTCAACGCCCAACAAGATTTTCCATCCATTCAGTGCGGGCCTTCCGCTTTTGCAGCGGATTTTTCCTCTCAGCACCTTCCGTGTGAGGGATTGCGCTAAATAAAAGCAAGAAAGAAATGAGAAAAAAAAGCATCCCGTCCACCAGATTCGCTCTTCCGTATTCATTTATTCCGGCCCCAACCGCAGAGTCTCCGCCACCAAACTCGAACGTATTTAAGAGGATTTTCACTCGTAATGTTGTTTTTGCAATTATGATAATTATACCCCTTTTTCTAAGGGGGCGTGATGGAGGAGGGGGCGCGTCGGGGAGTCACCCAAGTGGAGATTTTAGTGAAAAGGAAAAAGGAGGCCTCTTTGCCGAGTTTGAGTGTGTTTGGTTTGGGGTTTTTCTTCTGTGTTCTGAATTTTGTTAGCAAGTGATTTACATTTTATTCGCAGGGAAAGCTTTTTTCCTGACTTTTTTGCGGTGAAAAATAACAACTGAACTAGCTCCGTCGTCGACTGGCGCTGTGGGCTGACTGGGAGAGGGTTCTGCGAAGCTCCTCGCTGAATCTTAATTTACTCTGGCTTGTCACTTTTTGTGGTAAGTGTTGGGCTTGAGCTACTCAAGGCAGAAATAGTTACGGTTGGCTTGAGATGGAATATTTTAGTGGAAAAGGGTTGATTAGTACAAAGTTGGCTTAATTTTGGGAGGCTAAAGATTTTCCATTCGTTTTTTTTACAAATTATTTTTTTCGGAACAGAAATTCAGCCTGGAAAGCAATCTTTAAGATTGCTGGCTATCTAAAATCTTTGCCTCCTTAACCTCTCAGACAGATCTTGACCAATTAAGCACCATCAGTAAAGCATTACTTCAGCTATTTTACGTCACTCCAGATCACTCATCCCGGCTAATCACTCTGTAATCACCAGTGAACTGATTAATGCAAGCCGATAACCGGAAAGAAAGAATCTCTTCCACCATCGTCGTTCCATCACAAATTGAAAAGAAACCTTGTCGAACACTGATCGGCGCCATCCAACCGTCCGACCAAAGACCAGACCATCGATAACGAGAGCTTGTCGTCAGTAGGTTCCCTCTTTTTTTTTGCTTCCTCGATTTTCCCCACCATAAAACCTATGGAAAATGCACGTAAAATCCCCGAAGAATGCAACCAACCCATCTCGTAACATGCGATTTTCTATACCCTAGCAAAAGAAGAAGAAGAAGAAGAGAGTATTTTTTATGCTGCTTTCCAGAATGATGAACGGACAACAAGGGCTTCTACATTGTCACCGGCTGCATAACGAGGAAATCCCCTTGTCCGGAACCGGAACCACACGGACCGGGTAGGGTGGCCATAAGCTCCGGGAAAGCGATGCAGTCGATAACATATGCTTCGCAAATAGGAATTTTTCACAAATATCACAACAAATTCGCAAAATTTGATGAAATGAAAAATTTGTTTGTTCAACAAACAATTTCCGACAGCAGAAGCAAGACAAGAAGCAAACTTGACAAATATTGTCCAAGAACGCATCCGCCCCGCTGATGACCAGCGTTCGATGACGCCCTCGATTATGTACATACGTAAGTAGGATCTCGTGTGTCCAACAGTGTGATGCAGCAGACGCAGAAAGAGCAGAAAACACATAACACGACCCCGTGTGGCTGAAGACAAGACAAGTGGATTTCTGGCGAGCCAGAAGACATTGTTTGAAAAATAGATTGATTTTTCTGATCTTCTCATCCCCGGGGAGAGAGCGTTCGAGGGGGATTTTTACGGTGCTGGAATGCTTTTAAAGAGCATGGGTTCTTAACCATTTTAGAAAAAACAGTCAAAAATATTCTGACATTTATTTTTACTTTTAACAATTTTAAAGTTATGTTTGGAATTAAAATTGAAATTGAATTAATTTTTTTTGTGAATAAAAGAATTCACAGAATCAGTAAAAATGAGCATTCAAAACATTTAAAATGTAATTCAAAAGTTGAACTTTAACCTAATTTATGGTAAATGTCAGTAACATCCTTATTAAAAAGTCTTTTTAATTGAATTCAATAAAAGAAAAAAATCCTGGATAAACCATATATTTTTAACATTGCTTGATCTATCCATAGTTTTGCATATTTAGTCATAGATTTCTATTATTGTGTACTTCAAAATTTCATAAAATGAGCTTCTATCAATTGAATCAGTTTCGTGATTATGGAGCATTTATTTGAAAAATTACTTCCAAAATTGAACATCAATCGTCCGAAGGAATCATGGGAAACCGGGAAGGATTAAAAATAATATTTTTTTGCAAACAGTTCATCAAACATTTTTTGGAAATTATGTAGTTATAAAAAATAGTTGCTTTTTATTTGAAAATAAAGTTAAGGCATTTTTTTCCAATTATGTGTTATACTTGTTTCAAATATTTTTTCACAACAAATGATCAGTGTAAATACAAGTGCATTCAATTAATCACTTTTTTCAGGTTCATTATACAGTCGACTCTCTGGCTGTCGATCTTCCCGATTTCAATATTGCTCCATCTACCGATCGAATTTTCAGTCCCTTCAAACTGCATAATACGATTCTCTTCCATTCCTCGATATTTTCTCTTGCTTGAAGGATCTCTTCCTCGACGGTCCCTTGCATTCATTTTGCTTTAAAAATCTCTTCTGGTTGTCAATAATTTCTCTTTTCATGGCTTGCATAGACATTTTTCTTTGAGAAACGAAGCTTTGAAGGGTGTTTGACACTTGTTTGTTTTTGTTTAGTGACGTTGCCATCGTTCTCTCCCATAGCTGGGAATCAGGGAAAAAAATATTTTCAATCGAGTCTTCATTTTGCATTGTTCTGTAAACTGATGATTCTCTTCTTCGACGGTCCCTTGGATATTGAGTCGGCTGTAATTTAAAAAAAAGGTTGTCTTCAGCCACAAATTATCAATCACCTCTCGATCTAGACCAGATCGAGTTATACAAAAAAATCTACAAAAATATTGTAAAACTTTGATTTTAAAGAATTAACCACTGATTGGAAGCTGTTGTGACAACGTTATTTTTTGTTCTCTTCTATTTAAATGACGAAAATGTTTAAAACATATACCTGAAGATTTAAGATAAACCTAAAGTTTCAAAAACAATTCGTCGCTGCTGTGCTAACTTGTGACACGTCCACTATTTTTACAGCAGACGTGTCACAAGATAGCACAAAAGCGAAATACGAAATTTCAATTTTTAAATAAACAATTTAAATAAACAATCTTTGCGGGCCAGCTTATTTGAGTTTCAAATTTGAAAACTTTGAGCACCCTTGGGCTTTTGAAACACATATATTCAAAATTTATAAATTTTCCTATATTTAAATTTTAAATGCAATAAAAATAAGTTATATTTCATAAGATTTCCAAAAATTAAAAAGTTCAGAAAAAAAGAATATGAGAAACTTCTTTTGAAAATAATTTCTGTTTTCATCTTTTTAAAACGAAATGGCAAAAAACTCACAAATATAAAGATTTAAAATGTTGTTTTTGTTGTTTAATTTCCGTATTTCAATTTTAATATGTTTTTCCATCTTTAGATAATAAATATTTTCTTGAAAATTCAGGCATAAAAGGGTTAACATTAGCGTGGTTCACGGATGCATGAAAAAGACAAAATTGTTTAATTTCAAACGCATCAACCAGAATTTTCAAGCACTACAGTCCCAGAAGCTAGCCTGAAAATTGTTTGCTTATTTGGTTATGGTTTAGTTGCTCCAGTTTTGATCTGAAGTTAGAATAGAATTTGAATCAATTTAATCGATTTATTTTTCACTTTTTAACTTTTTTTCTAGAAAGTTTTCCTTAACCCGACAAAATTTTCTCGTCTTCAAGGTTTCTTAAAGGTTTTCATGTTTTGAAATTTTGCCAAGAATTTTGCCGAAAAAAGTAAACTTCAAAAATAACATTTGAAAAGGGTGTAAGTTTTTTTTTTTTAAATGATTGTCTCTAATATAGATATCGTTTTGAGATCAACGAAAAACTTGTAGGAATTTGACGGGCAAATGTGAAGGTGAGTCTTTCATGTTTTAAAAAGCCTTAGGAAAAATGCAGGGTAGAGCAACTCTCCTAAATAATTATTTTTATTTGTTTGTATGTTTATTTCCCAACAGACACTTATTGCCCAAATTAATTTAAAACAAAGACTTAAACTTAAACAATCCTCTTAACACCGATAAAAACTCCATCGATTCCTCATGTAAAAGAAAGCAATTCCCATGGAAAATCACCACAAGAAGCGATTTTTCAGGAAATTTCACAAAAATGTCTCCATATTGACCATTGTTCAAAGATTTCACCTCTTCAGGATGCTAAGTTGGCCTTTTTTCGGTCTTGAAAACATGTTTTTAAAAAAGCCAGACAAAATTTCTATAAGATTGCCTTTGACCGCATTTCTGTCGGACTTATTGGCTTAAAATTAAATAAAGTTCGTGTAGCCTAATCTCAACTTACTACTTTGTTAAAGACATCAGCTTCATTACAATCTTTTTTAAATCTAGATAAAAATGGTGAATTTCTAGAGAATAATTCTGAAGACCAAGTTTGTGAATTTTGTTTTCATTTTAGAATTATGGCCATTTTCGCAATTTAATTGTGTAACCTAGTTTTTTTCAACGAAATATCTTGAAGCAGAAATCATTAATTAAAATAAAAAAAAAAATAATTTTGCTACTCACTTTGGAACCGATTTGAAATATTTTTGTCATTTGTGAACATTGCATATAACATTTTTAATAACATTATTATTAACTATAGAACATTTCACTTTCTTTTGAAATCCTGATATTTTTATGTATAGATATGCGAACAGAATTTTGAAAACTAGTATTGATTTGGTCACCACTGAACCAGCAATTCAAACTAAACGGAAACAAAAAGATTTTAAAATGCAGCATCCTTGAGCTCTGCTAGGATCTCTAGTAGACGCGTGTGCTCTTCATTTGAAATTCAATTTCTCCAACATGTAACAATTTTCCTCTCATCCTCAATTGTCCCCAAATCTGGTCAATTTATTCAAAACGCTGCACCAAATAGCACCCATTGCCAGCATCGCCATCATTGGAGACCATTTGACATCAAGTGCCAGGAGGACTCTCAAACCAAAAAGTGTCAACAGAGAGGGAGTTCACAAAAAACACACTTTTCAAGCCTCCTCCCTCCCTCAACGTCACACGGCAATGATGATGGCTTTATTTTCGAAGCGGAGGCTGAAACTGTCATCATCGTCGGCCAAGGCGCGCTTATTCGGACTAATGGGCTTCCTGGAGGCCACGTGGCGAGGATTAGCATCAGAGACCTGCTTCCTCTAATGAAGTGTTGATCAAACCACTTGAGCACACACCGTTTAAGCAGACATCATCATCAACCAAGCAGTGAGAGAGGGGTGGAGGGGATGTGACGAATTTTTGGGCTGTGCAAATAAACCGTTCAAATGAACGAGGGGGAGAAGTGGTTGTGTGAAGTGTTTACCTTTTTTCTTGCATGAGAATATTTTTTTCCTCTCGTTATTCGCATTTATTGGAAACGCATCGATGCAAACCCGGGGAGGCGAAATTTTTTTGAATGGCACTTTTTGGAGGAAAATAAGATGAAGATTCAACGGAAAAGGCCATTAGGAAGCAGTCGGAATTGCGACCAAGCGAATCAATTTAAGTCAAGTGGATCTCAACTAGGGGGATTTCCAGATAAATCTTTCTACAGTTTGAAAATTTGGCAGTTAGGAGAACACTTTCCAAAATCATCAAAATAGGTGCAATGCTCTAATAAATTTAAAGGAGAATTGTTGTTGCTTCTACTGCTTAAATTATCAAAATAAATTAACTGAACATTTCTGATTAAATACTTTGAATTATTCTTTTAAGTAAATTAAATTTGGGTTACTGCAACTGTTATCTTTAAATGAAATCATTTGATAAATGTTTTAGATTTTTCTCAAAAAATTTCTGAGCAGCTGGATAATATTTTGCCTTACCGAAAAAAAAATCCTTCAACACGTTTTTTTCTTACTCACATTTTTAATGATCCTGACATCAAGCCAAATACATTCGGATTTAAACAATACTATACATAATACAATAAAAAAAAATTGGAAACAAATATTAACTATTAAAAAATCAAATTATCACTGTTATTGTTACCAGATTTGAATTGGTGCATCAAAATGATGAATGTTAGTATCCTTTCCTTTTTTGTTTTGTTTGATTTTGAATTGTTCATAGTTGTAATGTTTTTATTTCTTAATTTTCCTTTTACTCTGTCAAATTTATTTTCTTTGTTTTGGCTTCATTTGCATTAACTATTTAATCTATTTTGCTTTTTCGTTACTAATTGTCCAATGCTGCCTTTTTTTCCATTCTTTAAAAATTTAGTTTTTTATTTTTGCTAAATTATATTTCAACGTTTCAAAATTGCGCTCAGAATATTCAATTGTTTAATTTTTTTGCATTTTTGCATATTTTGCTTTTCTTTTGCCCTTTTTTATGATTTTTGTTTTCTAAATAAAATTTATGTGGTTTTTTTATATTTTATTATTCTTTTTTATGAAATTGTTTAAATTATGTTGCCTTTTTTCCGCCTTTGATATTATGATTGTTTTTTCTATAGTTTAATTATCATTTTTTCTTCATTTAGTTTTGTTTTTGATTATATTTTGCAATTCTATTTTCTAACACTTCATTTTAAATGTTTTTTTTTTTCAATTCTGTTTCAATATGCTTTCAATGTAGAAATGAGACTGTTTCAAATTAGGACCAATTATACCCTATATCTTTTTCGTACATTGAATAATTCTCTGCAACAATTTCCCACAAAACAGGCCCAACAATGGTCTAAGGGCTACTTGACCGAAATAAATGGACCCGTTTTTTGTTTGGCATAAGGGTGACCGACACCGTGTTAGGGTGGTCCGAAAAATGATAATTTACAATTTGCCAAAAACAATTTTCAGAAAATCATCTCCGCTCCATTTCTACCGATTTTAGTTCTCTTTAACGCAAATGTATTGTGATCAATTGGGATTTAAGAGAATAAAAGCATGTCTTCTCTGCTCACGTCAGTTGATTTTTACATTAAGAATTAACTGTATAGACTATTTATTTATTTTTGGCATTGGCCCATTAAGGTTGTAGATTATAATAAAGTCTTTAGGTAGAAATGAACACGGAAACAAATTCCGACTATTTTTATTAATGGAAAATGTGATAGATCGGAAATAAAAAAAAAGGTTTTAGAACAAATTTTAAATTATCATTCAAATATTCAATATCATTTTTTCTTTATCCTGTGCTGAAATAAATAAATTTGAAATATATTTTTTTTAATGCTCTAAATAACCATTTTCAGAACGGTTCCTGATAGATCACGATTTAAAATATTAGGGCTTTTTAATGTATGAAAATTGTAGGACATTTTTTTCAGCTATGATATTCTTTTTTCAGAAGTGCTTTTCCTTAATTTTTTTGAACTGATCTTTTTTTAAATTTCACTTCAAGAAGCCTCTATCTTGAAAACGGAGCACTTTATCAAAAAACGTTACTTAATCCACCAGAAGGTGGTTGCTACCTTCCTCCTGAAAGCTTTGGCTAACGCTTACTTAGTAAAGACACTATACATCTGAGTGCTGCCATCTATGATAAATTTTTATTATTCATTAATTTATCATGCTAATTCTTCAAGCCGAATGAGTACAGAAATTAACAGTGCGAGGAAAAAGCTACCGCACATCTGGCGCGCCGGGGAATCGAACCCCGCTCTTTCGCATACCGTGCGAGCGCGTACACCACTTCGCCAACGCGCCGTGCTTGCCGAGGCAAGTTCAGCTAGTTGTTTTTGTGATCTACCGTTCTCCACCGATCGTACCAGTGTACGGTTGCTTCTTCCACAACACTATTATTCTGTTCTCAAAGGCTTCTTTAGAATACTGACACACGGATCAAGTATATTTTTAGACGCATTGTTATTGTCGAGTTCACAGACAAATGGACACCTACTTAGTGACACGTAGTCAAATTGTGAGACAAATTTTAGCTGATTGCCTACTTGAATCTATGGCAATGTTTGGCAGGTTAGAGCCACCAAGCTCGGAAAACCTAAGGTTAAGATTTTTTTGAAAGCACTGCAGTGTTTGTGTGCGTGCACGGCGTGCACTGAGCGGAAAGTTCCGACAGCTATCCGCCGGAGCTTTCAAATTATGTAAATAATGACCCTTTTTAGTATCAACCAAAACAGTTTTTCTAACATAACTTTTGAAGTACTGCACCAAACCGGATGAAATTTAAAAAAGACTTAAAGGACCTGAAGGCGAATCTAAAAACATAGATCCGGACAAAATCAGTCGGGCCAGTTCCGAGAAAAGTGAGTGAGAAAAAAAAATTCTACGTCCATCCACACGCACAGACATTTGCTCAGAATTTGATTCTGAGCCGATATATATACGTAAAGGTATATCTAGAAGGCTTATTTCAAAAGTTCAATTTTTGAGTGATTTTATAGCCTTGCCTCAGTGAGGTGAGGAAGGCAAAAAGCTTCAGTCATTTTTGATTGAAATCTATTGATTTTGCATATAAAAACATTTTATAAATTTTTTTATGATTTTTTTTATTATTTTACGTATTACATTAAAAAAACATATTTTCGTTACCAGATGTTGCACAATCGTAAACTCCAGCGCAAAAGATGCCTTTTTTAGACTCCTAATACATATCAGAAAAGTTCAAGAATTAAAAGTACATATTTTGTAAATTTAACTAGGAAAGGTAAAAGTTATATAGAAATTCGGGATTCTTTTTCCTCTGTTTTTATTTTTTTGATAAGTCCTAACTTGGAAATTCATCTCAAAAACTCAAAAAAAATACCCTTATCCTCAGCATGGTAAACTATACAAAACACACTCGCAAATAAACACTTTCGTGCGGTCACAATATTTGCACTCATATTTTATCACCTGCGCGTGTTAAAACGCGATTACATCGGTCACACCAACTGGACCGACCGAACCGGACGACGGAACACGATGTTTGCTCTACGACCCTACCGAGAGTTTCCCGCTGATTTGCGTACCCTAAGGTGGTGTGCGTGCTATGATCCTGTATTTTTTATTTTTGTAACATTTTTTGCAAATAATTTTGCGTGAAAAGTATTGATTTTGTATTTTGAAGATATGGTGCTACTTTTCCTATGTCACAAAAACACTTTACAAAATTCAAAATAAAATTTAAACATTTTGAATTTTGAAACTTCACAGTGACTTAATCCAATAATTTTTATAAATCATCCCTTACACAAACACGCAGCCGGTGTTCCGTGTGACAAACGCACTATGGGCCATCTCCATACAAACAGGCGGCCAAATTATTTTTTTGCTTTTTAAATGTTTTTTTGATACAAATTTAGGTAATTGTATGGTATTGAAATGATATACGTCGATTTTTATGACTTTTCATGTTTTTCAATAGTTGATTGTTTATAATAAATAGTCTTTTCATACATTTGCAAGTGAAACAGAATTGCATATATATTATATTGCAAGTTTATATTATTAAATTATGGATAAGCTCCCACCCCACTTTAAGGACACAACCCCTCCCTCCTCTTTCTTTCACCCCCCCCCCCTCTCCTCCTCCCCACCAACAAATTTTTGTTAAGCGTAATAAATTCATTTTAAGTCAAATATTTATTATTTCCTGTTGTGTGTTTCTTTTTGTGAGTCCATGCCGTATAACTTGAGACCACCCCCCCCCCCCCCTCCCACCCTTATGGGCATAAATTGCGAATATTTTAATTATTAAATCAAATAACAGAAAAATTAATTTTATCCACAATATTAATTATGAAGTAAAACGATAAAATACAAACCATATTCTTAAAATTCATTTGATTATAGAGTTTGTGACAGCTTCAGGATATGTTAAAGGTACTTTTTATGATGTTTTGTACTAACCAACATAGAACTTAAATGTGGATCAGTTTCATGGATTGATCGCAGAAATTCATCATGCTAAGTCAACATTTTGCTGAATACTTTTTTCGGTATCAAACTGAGATTCTCCAGTTTCGCTTGAGAAACTTCGGTACGAATACCTTATTTTGACTAAGGTACTCAATTTTAAATGTAGGCAACAGAAAATTCCAATAAAGTCATTTCGAACTTCTTGAAACCAGGTATTGATTTTTGAAGCGACGATGCCCACGAAGTAGGTAGCAAAGCAAGTGAAATAAACGGGCGCATAGGGGAAATCTACCCTTTCCAATCAAACACCTATCTTCGTCATATGGAGAGTTTGATGCTCGATTAAAGCTCCAAAAATACTATTTGGGCTATAAACTTACCAGCAACAGCACCGCCTCGAGTAAGCACGCAAATGTATGCCACTTACTGGCCAAAAAGATCACATTTAATGCACTTTTGATCATAATTTGTATTTTGCGAGACCACTTCTCATCATTTTGTTGGCACACACAGTGACACACACGAGAATCCCTCAAACGCTTAATGAATATCGCCAAAATTAACTTTTCACTTTCGCTTACTTTTTCACGGCGCTTAAGATATGAAATTGCTTCCAACTACCGGCAACATGTTCTTTTGATCATTAGTAAGGCACTCACTTGAAGAATAATCCCGAAAAATGTAATAAATTAGCAAGCGCCATCAAAAAAACAAACGCGCCAAGTCGTTTGACGTTTCAATTTTCACTTTGCATTCCAAACGAAGGCTGAAGAAAACCGAGCGAGAGACGAAGGCAAAAAAGAACAAAGGCTGGCCGTCAACACCACCAGCAGCACAGCCAGCGATGCCAGGAAACTTTCCCTATAAATGCCACTTTTCGTGAGTGTTCGTTTGAACTGTCAGCGCAAATGGCAACACTCGACAGAGTGTTGGAAGAAAAAAGAACTAAGCCGATATTAGAAAAATGGGCGTGGCCCAATGCATTCGCCTCGATTAGAATACCCTTGGGATTTTTTTTTGTTAAATGCTTGGTAAAGAAATAGAATAACTTTTAGTGAAAGTGAAAATAAACAGAAATGTTCACAAAAACTTGCTCTACTCGTTGGTGTACTTGGTTTTAGTAAAATTCAAGGGAGACTCTAGATTATCCAGCATCATTCAAACACGACCGCTTATTAGGATTAAAATGGGTAGATTTCCCCTATGTAGATTGCAGCAAATTTTGATAAAACGTAAATGTTCAAAATGGCATATCTCCGAAAACGCAAAAAATCGCAGGCTGGAAATTTCAGCAATGTTAGATTATAATCCAATCTTTCAAGTGATCTTAGTTTCATGTTTAGCATCGGTTAGCAAAAAAAGTACTCGATTAACAAACACAAAAAAATATGATTTGTCAAAAAAATGCTCCAATTATTCGATGAAAACTTCAGTTTTTGGTTTGGAAACAACATTTTATCTATTAATAGTTTCAAAGCTTATCTCATTACCTTTCCAACGATGTATATTTGTCCTAATAAAACATTTAAAATGGCTGAGCTATGTTAAAATTAAACAATCAGCCTTTTTTACGAAAAACGCTTGTTTTTTACTCCATTTTTTGACTTTCAGCTTGCGTATCTCCGTAATGAACAAACTTAGAGCTTTGAAAATTTGGATTTTTCTTAGTTAGAATGTTTACTTTCGAGAAAAAAATACCAAAAAATATTTGGAGAAGGTCACTTTTTTGAAACTTGGCCACCCAATGTACCATAGTGAAACGGTGCCAGTGAACACCGTTTTTTTCCTCCTCCCCAAACCTGAATAAATGATGGTTAATTTTGCCCTTCCGTAGTGGATCAATTAGTCCCATTGCTGAACATTGTCCCAGCTTAAAGAGCGGAAGTGTTTGGACTGCGGTCTGAGCCCAAACAAGCCAAGCCCTTCGAAATCTGAGCGCTTTTGCCTGTTTGACAAGTTTCCACCTAACTAGACCTGCGATGGTCTGGTCTTAAAAAGGTTGCGTGTTTATTGCCATATCGTGACAATGTCCCCCCGGAAGAGACTCGGGATCGGACCTGGTCACCCCACAGGACTTGGACTTTTGCGAGGGAATAAAAAAATGCGGTCAACGATGTGCTAAATGGTGGACATATTCTGTGAGGTGGATTGTACTTCTGAGAGTTGTTCAGTGAGAAATTATTTTGGACATTTATATATTAGAACAACTGATAGATGATGGAAAATTCAATCAGCGAATACTATCATTTTCAATTTAATATAATTTTCATCAATTCCTAGAATTGCTTGAACCAACAACATTTCAAACCCCCCTTCAAATACCCAATTTGGAATGTTGCAAGTTCTTACTAAGCAACCATTTCCCCCAAGCATCAATGCAACAGTTTAAAAGTAAATTGCATAGCTTCTTGAACCAGTGCCCCGAAGTCAATCGATTCCGGAAAGCACTTCCCCAGCAAAGCTTTGCTGCCCACATACACTCACACTGGAGAACTTGCCCGAAGAACATGCATCTCAACATGGTTCGACCCAGTACCAAGGCAGAAGGATGCAGGAAAATCTCTGTGGTCAATTGGAGAGAATTTCATCTTGCAACAGTTTTCTTTTTTTTCGAAAGAATTCTTTACGATGCTGTGGGACGATACCAGTGGTTGGAGGGTAGGGATTTGGCCCAGAGTAGATGAAGCAGCAAAATTAAAGTGGAATAAAATGTACTTGGCTTGCACTGCGAGTCGTCCTCGGGCATGCTTAGAAAATTTCGTATTCCGTTTACTTCGGGGTGAAATAAAACCTGGGCATTGGCCCATAAATCAGTCCCTTTTCGACAGTTCAAACTGCTGAGCCATGTTGCTTGGAGCAGCATGCTCTCGGGCAGGGAAAGAAAGACTCGATAGACGTTTAACTCAAAATGGCAATTTGGCCTTTCAACGTGATTATTGCTGGGATTTCGAGATGGGATTAAGTTGATGTCTTTCCAATGTTATTTACGTATAGCAGGGTTTGCTGGAATGTATTTGTTTTCACTCAGAGTAGAATAAATGACAAGTTCTCAAATGGATTGATAGCAAGAGTTTCTCTTTGTTAAGGTTGCCATTGAACGGCATAACGTTTAAAATTGTCAGCAAAAAGTAATATATTGAAGGTCATTGCTAAATACTTATATTATATTATCAGCTAAACTTCTCAACCGAAAAAGTGGTTTTTCTCAAGGGTTTCCAGAAGCGTTTATTACTTGCCAGTCTGCCAATTAATTACTCAAATTACTGGTCCAAAATGATTAATTACATAAATTACTTAATTACTTTTGACTGCAATAAAAAAATAATTTAATATTAAATAAATTGAAGAATTTATTTCTACGATTCTGAACTTATTAATAAAAAGCTCATTCGATAGCATTTTTAACAATAAAACTTAATAAAATAAATTAAAAACACTCTTTATCAAGCGAAAGACCGACAATTTTTTTTTTTCAAAGTCTTAAATTATGCTTTTTATTTTATTTTTCGTACCAATCTGGATATTATGAATTTCGCATATAATTTTAATTGAAAATAGCAGAATATTTCACTAATGTAAAGTTTACATATTGAAAATCGTTTCTGAGCTATAGGCGATCAACGTCAAAATTGCCCCCAATTAGAAACGAAGTTGACTTTATAGCTGTCGGCCACCATTGCTAGTACCAACCACTAGTGTCTTCCTTTTTAACTACAAGGACTTCGCCGCCCTGGGCTCCTAAGTGTTTGAGTACGGCACGGAGCGACGGCGCCGGATACCCATATTTACACAAAGAATTTAAGAGCGCCCGCCGCGGGATTCGAGCCAGCAACCTCTGGATTGTAAGTCCAGTGCGCGGTCCGATTGATCCACATGGGCGGGACATTAGAGGGCGCTGAAACTTGGGGTGAAGTCAAGTGAAGTTTCATAATATTGTACAGCGAGTAAACTTTATTTCATTTTAAAATTGACATAAGTATTTAATTATACCATCCACAGGTAAAAAATAAGTAGCTCAATTGATATGAACAATTTGTTTTATGGCCAATTTAACCTGTTTATTATCTGATACGAAATTCCATTATGTTTCACGCTTCAATCAACCAAACCCTTATCAATCATTTGCAAAAGAAAAAAAAAATGTAGCATATTTGAGATCGATCAACTTTTTTTTTGTGAAATTCCATTGTACAGTAAGTACTGAGAAAAGTTATTTAAAAAAAAAAAAATTTCGCTGATACTTTGATATTTTGAAAACTAAAGATTGCAAAACATCTGGGCAGGTGTAAAATGCATTTTAAAACACTTTTTTCAGTCAAATGTTTAAACAGGTTAAAACCATGGCTTGTAATTTAATTTTTTATATATTTTTTTATTTATTTGCACCCCTTGACTTTGGCCAGAGTCCAGGGACATAAACTTCAAAAAATATTTTAAAATATTTTATGTCGGAAAAAATGTTTAGTTTTACCTCTGAAAATGTGTAACTTTACTACTAATCTGGTGTAATTTCACTTTTTTGGTCTAAATGAAGGTAAATTTACAACATAAAAGAGGTTGTATTCAACCTTTAATTCAACCACAGCTTGCTTATTTAAACATTTTTTTATTGTGTAGCTCAACGAAATAAACAAATGTTATTCAATAAAAACATTGCAAAACACTTTTTAAAAAATCTCTGAAAATAAAATATTGTGCTGAAATTTTAAGGAAACAATCAGTGCAACATTTGAGTAAACATAAGTATATTAGTTTTTTTTTCCACACTTGAATTAATGTATCAATTTTTAGAAGAATTTTAGATTAGACCCAGCCAGTGATTCTCAGTGATAGACTCAGCATTTTTCAGGACACTTTCATAAAAAAATAAAGAAATTGCACATCGACAAAGAATTAGATACATAAAAATTTAAACTTAACTTAGGCTATTTGATATGTAATTTTTAAGCAAGTTGATTGCAAAATATGGAAACTATTGTTGAATCTGTATACAATTATTGGTACGAAAATTTGGCCCGCAAACCTTCTCAAGATTTAAATATAGCCCACTAGACAAAAACTTAAGCTAACTCTGGCTTAAATCGAAATATATTAAGTCAAAACTTAATCGACTCTTTATTAAACAATAAAAAAATAATATTAAAAAATTATATAGCAAAATATCAAATTTGAAAAATTCAATAAATTTACAGCAGCCAATCTGGCAATTCTGTTTGATTAAACTGGTCTAAATGCTTCAAAAAAATAAAATAAATCAATCATTCAATGACTAAGAAGAAGCTTCTAGAGTAAAATGCGCCTTGGGTTTCCTTTGCACATATGAATTCTGAAAAATATCATTTGATGTGGTATCGCAAAAAAAAAACAAATGCAATGAAAAAATATAAACATTTTTGACAGCATGCTGAAACTGAAACAAACACAAATGGAAATTATATTTGGTTTATCTAAAGAAAGAAAATCCAAATTGCAGATTTAATGTTTAAAATTCAAATGCTTTAAAAAAAATTAAAAAATGACATTTCGTAGTGTGATCTTTAGTTGGTTTGGCTTTTTACTTTATGTCTTAGAACATTCCGTTGAAATGAAGCAAAAATCATATTTTTGGAATACACAGCTTATAATAAAACATTTGATGAAGCAGATCTCCAGATTTATCTGGTTTACACAAATTAAGCCTTATTATTAATTTATTTGAATGACTCTAATTTTTTGTTTTAAAACTTTTTTCATTAAAAAATTATTAAGTACAACACAAATTAGCAATAGAACCTTCCAAAACCCTAACATTGACACTGATCCCTAATAAAGAAGAAAAAGGGCTTGCAAGAAAAGATGAACCCCGCGCCATAAAAGATTCTTTTTGAAATAATACTTCCTTCAGGCCACCCAAAGACAAGGGAAACTAATTAAAATTTTTGCACGAACATTCAACTTGCACATTGTCTTCCTCGACAATCTTTACCTCGGTGTCTGTGTTTATTCACGTCGGTGAAAAATGAAAGAACAAAAAGAATACTAACAAAAAAAAAAAAACCTTAGCCCGATATTAAACATTCAACGCCCGTTCCGGCAAAGCATCAATTCCATCATACTTTCGTTTCGTTCGGGGGGGGGTGGAACAAATTTTTTCGCGCCCCAAACACGTCCCTCAAAGTTTTCCACTCATTCATTTTCCATTTCTTGAAAGCGGAATGAGAGATAGGGATGGAATTAGTTGTGGGAGGGGAGAGTTGGGGGGGGGACTGTCACCTCTAAATGGGTCTTATCTTCACGCCACTCAAAGTAAGATTTCGATTCTGGGAGTGGGGGGAAAAATGTTTAAAAAAATGTGAAAGCTTTTTCACACAGAAAAAAATATGTATGTTTTGCGGTTCTGAAAAGACAAACAACCGAGCGGGAACAACCCCTCCCCTTTCCACTGAGGGTAGGACTCATTTTCCATTTCCATTTTTTTTCCACCAGGGGAAAAGCATATCGGGGCTGTCAAAACACAAGGAACTAAGGTGAGGGTGTCACCGGAGGTGAAGTTCTCGATGTTACGTGGAATTTATGATTGCAACGTGATTAAAACATCTCACGTTTACTGACGACTTTTGCGCTGCCAGCAGGATTGGCAGGGAAAGCTTTTTTTCTGTTGTGTTGCTGGCTCGTGTAGCCATTGCATAATTTCTTGTTAAAAAAATTAAAATTCATTTCCAATCAGTCGGATGGCACTTGGAAAATTACTTTTATAAATCTTTAATTTATCAAAATTGTATAGAACAGAAACATCAACAAAATTTCTTCGAAAGCTATTTCCAAAATCATAATAAATTTTACCGAAAGTAGTTTACTTTTCCCACTGTGCAAATTGGCTACTGTAGCAAATGTGCAATTCTCAACGTTTTCACAAATATTTTTTTAATAGCATTTTTTAACAAGCTTTGTCTTTTGATTTTTTGTAAACAATTTTTTGGCTGCACAGTAAAAAAATCATGGTTATATTACATTTGGGAAGGAGTACATCGCTTATGTCAGAAAAATGCGTAATTTTGCCTCTAAAAATGTCTAATTTTATCACTTTTCTGATGTAATGTCACTTTTTCAGTCTAAATTGACGTAAAATTATATCTTAAAAGAGGTAATATTCAACCTTCCAAAATTACACGTTCCAATTTTACATTTTTTTATTTTGAGTCCATTCAAAAGTTCTTGGAAAATGTTCAAAAACGTGTAACTTGTTTTGATTTTTTTTAAAAATCAATATTATTTGATTTTTCGATTTCTCCCATCAAGCTTGAGTGCAAAAAGCGAAAACCTGGAGAATTTCTTAAATGCCAGGAAGGAAGGACGAGCCGGGAAAGCTGTCACGGTGGAACGCGTAATTACAGCTCGGTATTGAGCCGCCATGACAGGGTAATTATGGTCAAAGGAAAATCGCCATCGAGCTGCAGTAGCAGCAGGACGAAAAGTGGGAAACCCGTTCTGAAACACTCCTCCCAGCAGTAGTGTGCAGCAAAAAAAAAGATAATAACTTTTGAACGGAACTCTCGGGGCGATTTCTCGTCCTGACGCCGGTAGCGCGAAAGAGGATAGTTGGACTTGAAGTTGTGGGTTTTGTTTCACTTTGTGCTTGAATTCTGAACGATTGAGAATGTTTGTTTTTTACTGGTCTCTGTGTTTGGACGTTGAACTGACGACTTGAGGGCTGTAATTATCGGCGACTGGCTTTAAAAGCTACAATTAGCAGTCATTATAGTGGGTTATTAGCTTTTGTTTGTCTGTGAAGTAGATAATTGATACTTTGAAATTGCCTTTTCTAGGAAGATGGTTGTTCGAAGAAATCATTATCTTTTTAATAAATATTTGATTAATTTCAAAATAAGACAACTTTAAGCCAAACCAACTCACAGTAACAATAAAATTGTTTTAAATCATTCCAAACCAAGATAAAAAAAAAAAAACAAACAAATCAACCACTGAAATGGCACCCATAAAAGCCACCTGAAGAAAACCCTCTTCACCTGGAAAAAGGAGTCATCAAACCAACAAGTAAAATTGAAATAAATAAGAGCAGCCAAGGAGGCATTTCAGCACGGAAAATCATTACCAAAGCCCCCACACAAACGCCATCATTCTACTTGTGTGCAATAAAATAAAATAAACAGCACGCGAACAGGTTCGCAAAATAAAAACAAGTACCTAGTACGAAAAAGAGGAAATTGAAAACGAAACCAAACCCCCTTCTCCGAGGATTGACTACACACGAACGCAAAACGTGTCAGCACGGCAGTGGCAGTGAAGAGTCCTGGCCTGACCTGACAGAGGGGATCTGGTCGGGCCAGAAGGCGAGATTGTGAGACCCTGAGACAGCGACACCCCCCCCTGCTGCTGGGATGGGAAAAGTTTTGACGTGACTGGAGGAGGTTACATTTGAGAAGGTCCTCCAAAAGTCCTAAAATTATCAAGTTCGAAAAAAATACTAAAAATTATATATCAAGCTAAGTCTTTCAAATTATATAAAAAAAGTATTTCAAATTAACAAAAAGAAATTAAAAACTCTCAAAATATATTAAAGAGTATGAGGACTAGCTAATAATAATAAAAATCATAATAAAGTATTTAGAAAACATTTGCACAATTTTTGATGCATTTGAATTAAAGTGGTAGCACATTTTTAACGATCCTCACATTTTTCAAAATGTTGATAGTACCATAACTCTGATTCTGTATTTTTTTTTTTTTGTAGGTATCCAGCAAACAAAATTTTTATTTTTATTTTTTTGCTTTTGTAGGTGTTTTGAAATCGCCGTGAGTCAAGGGTTTTCTAAAAAGACCAAAAAAACAAAAGAAATGTTTGATTTATTGGACCATTTTTTAAAAAAACTTCAGAACTGTTACAAAATATGAAGCATTGCATGATACTATTTGTTTACAAATTTGAAAAATTGGCTTGAGTATGAAATTTAGTTTATTAATGATGGATACAACCTTGAGTGGCAGGTACCTTCAGGGAAAGTTCCAGGGGAGGGGAGAGAGGGAGTGGTTCATGTTGTTTTTATACTGATAATTCCGACAGTTGTGGTCACAAATTGGCAATCTAAAAAAAAATATCAAAATTTTATAGAATAGAATAAATGTTGAGAACTGTGTTTTTTGTCCTGTTGGTCATGTGTAACATATCCACCTGCACTTTTTTTTGTTCTATTAATAACCTTAATTATATTTTTTGCCATCCAGTAGCATTACAAAGAACAGGTAAGGTCAAAATTTAGTTTAATTTAAATTATTCAAGGTTTTTTTTTAAATAATCAAATCAAGTCCGTAAATTTTAATTTGACTAGACCTTGTACTCACATTGAAAATTGGTTCAATAGTTGCTGAGGTATCGGTATGTTGACATTTGACTTTTTATAAATGCAACATAAAAATCTAAGTTTTTTTCAAAAACAGTAGAAAAAAAGACAAATTCTGGGCAATCCTCTACGTTTTTGCAAATCGACTTTTCATTATAATTTTTGATTTGGATGAAACTTTGTCCATCAATTACTTATGCCAAAATAAAGCCCTTTTGCATCAAAGGTTATGAAAATTATCCAAAATCCGTATTTTGAAATTTGGTTTTTCGCAAAAGTGTAGGTTATGATTTGGACTTTTTGAAAACCTTAGGTTATGATTAGGACCTGGCAATTTAAGCGAGCCAAAAGTGATTTTTTTGTGAGTTATGGTGCTTTAGTCTTAACTAAAGTAATGATCCATAAAATTTGTTTTTGGAAAAGTCTCGAATCAAATACTGTTAAAATATCTTTGAAGTTCATTTCGATTGAAAATCAATTTTAAACATCCACAAATGAAACAAAATTATCATTTTTTTTACTTTAAAAAATCTGTGGAAGTGGCTGGTATAATTTTAATGTTTTTTTTTTTGAAATTCCTAAGTAAAAAGCATCACCAAATCGATGCCAGTGTGATCTCTTGCTCTATCCAGATAGAAATCCCAGCTTAGCTTAGTTTAATAGAGCACACGATTAGCTTTGTACATAATTACATTTATGATTTTATCAAAATTTTGCTACATTTTTTAAGGTCTTTTTTGTTTTAAAATTAATTAAAAAGTGTTAAACAACATATAATGAAATGTTCACATTCGATTTTGCTAGTATTTTAATTAAGATTTCTATTTTTATTTTATTATGTTTGTATTTTTCCTCTTTCATTTGATAGTCAAATTTTGAAGGTGGCGGCCAAAATTTGAAATTATAATTGACTATATCTTAAAAACTATCAATTCTAAGGCCGATGCAAGTATTTTTCAACGTTTTTGTCCTTTGGCTCTGGTCGCGGTCGAGAGGGGAGGGGGAGGGGGCAAAATATAAAAAAATATATAAATATTGAAAAAGCAAGCTATAGCTTCAACATTTGCATGGAACAAGTGTTTTAAAATTTTACACGAGTACAGTTGTTTTGCAATCATTTTTTTTTTAAATGTAAGATTTGACGAAAACAAAAATTTCAGCGAAAAAAAACCTTTTGCGATCATAAACACAGACAATTTTTGAAAATTCCAAAGATGTTTCAATCAACCCAAACTTGCTTAAAAATGATTAAAAACGCAGGGGAATACATTTTAAGTTGATTTCAGCTGATTGCACTCACATTCCCTTTGAAATTTTGAAGTTTTTAGAAAAAATCTTTTTTTCGCCTCCTTAATTTTCGGGCCAACATTGAAGTGGGGGGGGGGGGGGGGGGAGACCAAAAATTTGAATAAAATTTGTACAAGCCTAATAAGTTATTAAAATTTTATAAAATTATTTTTTTCTTCTACAATTTGATTGAAATATTTTGAGAGCTTTGAGAGCAGTGATTTCATCATTAAACGATAAAAGAATCAACTGTTAAAATTTAATTCTTCATTGGCCTATCTTGTATAACTTTTTAAATCGAATCAACCCAACGAAAAATTTAACAATAATTAAAGAGTTGTAATCATCACAATGTTCTCACAAGACCAATCATCAATCACTAATTGACATCACAAGATTAAAGAGACCTCCCACTTTAACCGTTTTGAACGAACGTTGGTGTTGCACGGTGAAAAATTTGATAAACAATCTAATAATTCTGCCATAAAAAAACAATTGATTTTTTAATGGAAATATAGCTAACTCAAACTACAAAAGACAAGTTAATAAACAAGAGTAAAATATTAATTGACCTTTTTCTATTTTTTGTTGAAAACAGCATTTTATCGGAAAATTAGGAAATAAACTTTTACAAATTTTCCTTTTATTCCCGATTTTTTAAGAAGCCTTATTATAGCTCAAAAAAATTTCTAGAAGATCATTTTAAATATTTTTCCATTTGGTTCAAATTACTCTTAAAGGGTGAGAAAAGTAAGCAACAATTGTTGACCTAACATTTTTTAACCAGTTTTGTAAGTCTTAACGAATTCAGCTAAAAAATCAACAGTTTTAAGAGGCAATAATTCTATAAAAACTAATTTACTGCTCATAGAGTTTAGTTTACATTATTTAGTGTATTAATTCAAAGTATTCTTAAAATTGTATTCCATTTTTAAAACATACCTAGAGCAAAATAATTTTTATAAGCGATCTTTTGAAATGTTTCTTTCCCCCAAGCCACCTCAAATCGAATGATGGCGTGCGTCGCCGGGTTGAACCTGCTGCTGCTGCTGCCTAGTGAGGCAGGCACCATAAATTGAAAAAGCTTTCCGCTTCCATTAAATTTGCTGCTATCAAATCGAACATAATAATAATAATATCACGCTTCGCAAATGCTTCACGTGTATCCAAGTTTTAACCCCACCTTTTTTCAGAGAATGCAGAACTGATGCCGGTTGAAATGTAGAATTATTAACGTGCGGGGAGGAAAAAATCACCGACGAGGTCAAATTCTTGCAGTCCGTGTCGCCCGTTATGTCTCTAAAAATTGTTTCCGAATGTCCCGAAATGAAATGGTGTGGGGGAGGGTGGTAGGTGGAACAAAAATCGACATTTTTCTTTCCGATAAATTATTTAAATGTTAATTTGAATGGCCAGAAGCGGCGCAGAAGTCGGAATGCAGGCGATTTTTATTTCATGTTGCAGAATTTTTCAGTAGCTTTTTTTTTGCGAGGGAGGATTTTGTTCCTCGGAAAAGCCAATGCAGTCCACTTTGTGGAATGGGTGCAATTTTCCATTAGCGGTCATAATGACCGCGTGATTTTGCGAAAAAAGCTCGCTCGTTCTCGGTGGTGGGACGACAGCTCCAACCAACCGACCAGAGTGCCAGTGTGTTGCATAAGTTAATTAGTGGCTGCGCAATTAAAGTGAGATGAGCGGTCTCTCCTGGGTTTGGGAAAAGCGAGAGTGGTGGAAATTCGTAATCATTTTCCGTTTCAACAAATTGACCATTAATTGTAATTAGCTTTGTGATCGGGGACAATATCAATGGAAATGGTTTTGAAATTTTTTCTATTAATTCAACTCTGCAAAAATTAAAGTTTTTTCTACTTCAACAGTGTTATTGATCCACGAACGACAACATGTTATCACGTTGCAGAGTGCTGTTGCATCACCATCATCATCATCATTGTTGAGCAATTTTCCTCGATTTTCACTCGGTTGTGGTTAACTGGAGGGTGGAAAATTGTGGGGTTGAAGGTTGTGTAAGTTACACTGCTACCTACCCTACCTAGGTGCTGAAAAGACTGACTTCTCATTTCTGGAAGCGCTTTGCTTTCACAGAACTTTGTCTTGTGAGTGTCGTATCGATGCAACGCTCAAGAGTTTTTCAAGTCTTCCTACAGGCTGTGATGCTGTATGACGTTGCAGTCAACTTACCTTCGTGATGACAGACGGCATCTGATGTAGAGTTGTTTGCACGGAAAGAATAATTTCTGAGTTTTCAAGCTTTAAAATTGGGTTTCAAGTATGATACCTTGAAAATAATTAAATTGTATAAAAACAACAAATTGTGAAAATTCATTTTCTACTCCAGCTTACCTTCATAAAATTGCGTCCCAGTTGTACATCCCACGAGGACTCCCAAACTCCCCAACGACGATGTTACATATCTAAGATGAGGACTATGACGAGCCATGAAACGTTCCACCCAATAATCTAATCAAAAGTCAACATCTACATAGTTGGCATGCTCTCTTATCGTTCGCCTTGTTTGCATTGGGGGTGCTCCCTAAACCATGCCCCAAATCATCCCTCCTCCCCCGTTCAAAAGGAAGGAACTCTCGCCCTGCCTCCGGGCACAGTTATTGTTGGCAAGTGGCGATAGTGTGTTGTCTATTCTCGCTCCGTTGTCATCCCTCTGTTGTGTTGTGTTCAACCTTCAGCTGCGGGTAGGATGTCAAGTGTTGTGTTTGACGATCAGGTCTTCACTCTTTGTGAGTGTGTGACATCGAACGAACTAGGAAAGGGGCCCATCTTTTGTGGTGACCTCCCACCCCCAGCAGAGAATAGAGGTTAGGTTGTTATGAGCGTTTAATGGAGAAGACCTGGAGGAAAGGAAGGATGTAACACACTTACCTGGCTTCCACCGTCTCTTGCCAAAACATTATCGTCTGTGCCGAGAGGGAAGTAAGCCATACCCTCACATTTGGGGAGTGAATTCCCTTAAGGGGGTGAACGCACACAAGCACACAATGCCGGTAGGCAGCAGCAACAAGCATATCTCTATGGAATAGAGAAGACTTTGAGATGTGACGCAGATCAGGAAAATGTTTGTTGGAAGAGATTCCTTATTCCTTATTCCTTATTTCTTATTCCTTATTCCTTATTCCTTATTCCTTATTCCTTATTCCTTATTCCTTATTCCTTATTCCTTATTCCTTATTCCTTATTCCTTATTCCTTATTCCTTATTCCTTATTCCTTATTCCTTATTCCTTATTCCTTATTCCTTATTCCTTATTCCTTATTCCTTATTCCTTATTCCTTATTCCTTATTCCTTATTCCTTATTCCTTATTCCTTATTCCTTATTCCTTATTCCTTATTCCTTATTCCTTATTCCTTATTCCTTATTCCTTATTCCTTATTCCTTATTCCTTATTCCTTATTCCTTATTCCTTATTCCTTATTCCTCATTCCTTATTCCTTGTTTCTTATTTTGACTTCAATTTAAAAATGATATTTGAAAAAAATTGGCGATAGTTTCGATTTTGTCCAAAAAAGAATTTTATTTTATTCAAATCTTTTTTCAAGTACAACGATCTGCCCCATCCTATACTCTTGCGCAAGATATGGTTTCTCAATTCCCCTTAAACATGTTTACAAAAATCTTAAAAATTAAAAAAAAATATTTTCAGTTTACCATTTTGTGTTCAGTCAAATATAAATTGGACTGTTTCCGTGTACCTTTTTAATCTGAAAACACTAAATTGAACAGAAAATCTCTTCTCAAGATACAGATTTTCGAGAACAGTCGACTCTCTGGCTGTCGATCTTCTCGTTATCAATATTGCTCCATGTGTCAATAAATTTTTCAGTCCCGCTTTGATTTTTCACTTTATAATTTGATACCTTCCACTCTCGACGGTCCCTTCAATATCGATACAGAGAGAGAGTTTACTTTATTTTTAATTTGTATGTGAAGGCTGACAAATTAAATGAAGCCTTGAATGGGAAAAAAACCTTTTGATGCAAAATTGCTTCTTTTGACATTAAAAAAAAAATCCAAACGAAATAAATACCATAAAAAAATATCTTTTCGCTCATCTATTCATAAATAAAATCATGTATCATAAATCATAAATCATAAATCATAAATCATAAATCATAAATCATAAATCATAAATCATAAATCATAAATCATAAATCATAAATCATAAATCATAAATCATAAATCATAAATCATAAATCATAAATCATAAATCATAAATCATAAATCATAAATCATAAATCATAAATCATAAATCATAAATCATAAATCATAAATCATAAATCATAAATCATAAATCATAAATCATAAATCATAAATCATAAATCATAAATCATAAATCATAAATCATAAATCATAAATCATAAATCATGAATCATAAATCATAAATCATAAATCATAAATCATAAATCATAAATCATAAATCATAAATCATAAATCATAAATCATAAATCATGTGTGTGTGTGTGTGTGGTCCAATCCAATACCCGCTAACCGGTAGCGATATTATGGGAAAGTATAGTTTGTATCAGACTTTGTATATGCCGAATGCTGATACAACTTATCTCAGTCCCGGGTATTAGGTGGTGATAGCCCTCGCGCTGCTTCCAACGACCCGTTTCAGAATGACAGAGCTCCTTGCGGTCCAATTCCGAGGTCGCTGGGCATTGTTCGGCCCCGCCTAAACATAGAAGCAAGCATCTGAAGGAAACTCGATCTATATTTAGACTTCCAATCCCCTCAGGCAAATCAGGGATCAGCGCGTATTTAATATGAGAAGATAACATGTTTCAACACTACGGATCAATTCACTGCTAGAGTGTAAACCTTCTGATGGCTGACTGCTTAGCGTCCCAGACCACCAATCCAAAGGTGCGAGTTCGAATCCCACCTGATTCAATTTCGTTTTTGTTCATATTCAAAGTTCAAATTCCTGATTCTAAATTTCAATGGTACCGACCGGGATTTGATCCCTGAACCTTCTGCTTGTGAGACAGAAGCCGTAACCATTAAGCCAAGGAGCCGGTTATAAATCATAAATCATAAATCATAAATCATAAATCATAAATCATAAATCATAAATCATAAATCATAAATCATAAATCATAAATCATAAATCATAAATCATAAATCATAAATCATAAATCATAAATCATAAATCATAAATCATAAATCATAAATCATAAATCATAAATCATAAATCATAAATCATAAATCATAAATCATAAATCATAAATCATAAATCATAAATCATAAATAATAAATCATAAATCATAAATCATAAATCATAAATCATAAATCATAAATCATAAATCATAAATCATAAATCATAAATCATAAATAATAAATCATAAATCATAAATCATAAATCATAAATCATAAATCATAAATCATAAATCATAAATCATAAATCATAAATCATAAATCATAAATCATAAATCATAAATCATAAATCATAAATCATAAATCATAAATCATAAATCATAAATCATAAATCATAAATCATAAATCATAAATCATAAATCATAAATCATAAATCATAAATCATAAATCATAAATCATAAATCATAAATCATAAATCATAAATCATAAATCATAAATCATAAATCATAAATCATAAATCATAAATCATAAATCATGAATCGGAAACGACGATGTATAAATCATTATTTCTAATTTTAAGTTTTTAGTTTTTAGTTTTTAGTTTTTAGTTTTTAGTTTTTAGTTTTTAGTTTTTAGTTTTTAGTTTTTAGTTTTTAGTTTTTAGTTTTTAGTTTTTAGTTTTTAGTTTTTAGTTTTTAGTTTTTAGTTTTTAGTTTTTAGTTTTTAGTTTTTAGTTTTTAGTTTTTAGTTTTTAGTTTTTAGTTTTTAGTTTTTAGTTTTTAGTTTTTAGTTTTTAGTTTTTAGTTTTTAGTTTTTAGTTTTTAGTTTTTAGTTTTTAGTTTTTAGTTTTTAGTTTTTAGTTTTTAGTTTTTAGTTTTTAGTTTTTAGTTTTTAGTTTTTAGTTTTTAGTTTTTAGTTTTTAGTTTTTAGTTTTTAGTTTTTAGTTTTTAGTTTTTAGTTTTTAGTTTTTAGTTTTTAGTTTTTAGTTTTTAGTTTTTAGTTTTTAGTTTTTAGTTTTTAGTTTTTAGTTTTTAGTTTTTAGTTTTTAGTTTTTAGTTTTTAGTTTTTAGTTTTTAGTTTTTAGTTTTTAGTTTTTAGTTTTTAGTTTTTAGTTTTTAGTTTTTAGTTTTTAGTTTTTAGTTTTTAGTTTTTAGTTTTTAGTTTTTAGTTTTTAGTTTTTAGTTTTTTGTTTTTAGTTTTTAGTTTTTAGTTTTTAGTTTTTAGTTTTTAGTTTTTAGTTTTTAGTTTTTAGTTTTTAGTTTTTAGTTTTTAGTTTTTAGTTTTTAGTTTTTAGTTTTTAGTTTTTAGTTTTTAGTTTTTAGTTTTTAGTTTTTGGTTTTTAGTTTTTAGTTTTTAGTTTTTAGTTTTTAGTTTTTAGTTTTAGTTTTTAGTTTTTAGTTTTTAGTTTTTAGTTTTTAGTTTTTAGTTTTTAGTTTTAGTTTTAGTTTTTAGTTTTTAGTTTTTAGTTTTTAGTTTTTAGTTTTTAGTTTTTAGTTTTTAGTTTTTAGTTTTTAGTTTTTAGTTTTTTTATGTGATGCATTAAATTCATAAAACAGTATTCACAAGTTCCACAAAAATCTTTTTCAAGAAAGGCTTTCGGAAGGTCGGAAGAAAAACAATAAACTTCAATTTATTTGTTTGCTTATGTGTCCAGGTGAGTCGTCACTCGAAATTAAAGACTATTATGAGTCAATTTTCAACCCCTGATGGTTCGCTGGACAAAATGTTTTCGCAAAGCAACAACTCTGCTGCTGCTTCTGGTCTTTTCCTTGTTGGTCAGCTTAGAGAGACCGGAAAGAAAGAAGGCTTCTGTTTGGTAAACAAGTCAAAGTGGTTATCGAGGACAATGGAGACGATGATCATAGATTCGATTGACGGAGTAAAGACTGGACAGCTGCCGTTTGAGTTGTGTGAAGTATCATTGGACAAATTGTAATTGGATGGATGGTTACATGGCTTCTGTCTCGATTGAAACAGGTTGTCATCTTGATATTGGCATTAAGATGATTTGCTTTGTAACAACCTGGGATGAGACACGTGTCTAATGACAATGTGGACAGATGGCAGTCTTAACAATACTTTGTAGTGTATCTCAGACATTAGTTTCAGATTGCTTTTGATTTCAATGAAAACTTAATCATAAGTTTTCTACTATCCAATCATTTTATAAATTTATTGAGCATTACGGAAAACTAAATATTTCAAAGCACTAATCAAAGTATACAAGACCCACTAAGCCAGCGATTCTCAACCTTATTCTAGGCTGGTACCCCCTGTCATGTAAATCAAGTAGGCCCGGTACCCCCGTTGAGAATCGCTGCACTAAGCCATTTCTAATGAACCCCTCTTAAAACATTCCCATCGAATTGAGCACCTCCCCTAGCAATGAAATTTGTCCCACCAATTTCCCTAATGAACTCTCTCTCTGTCTCCCTATCAAGAGCCCGGATCCGCCAAATTTCGCGCCCAATCAGTTTCGCACCGGCAACATCAAAGCGTCGCCACCACCACGTGCCATCGTAAAAATCGATGACCTCTAATTAACGGATCTCGCCACCCGCCGAGGGGTTGGATTTTTCGCGCTTCCCAATTAGAGCCAACCTGGTTTGGCTGCTTTTTTGTGAGCCCTCGTGACACACACAACGGGATGTAATTCACCTTTATGTGTGCGTTCCGATAAAGGTTCGTTATCGAAAAGGTTTTCACGGGTGGAACCTCACGTGGCAGGGGAAAAAAAACAAAGAAGTGTCTATTTTTGGAGAGTAGGGAATTGTAGTCAGATTTGAAAATAATAAAAAATAGAAATAAATAGAAATCAGGAAATTTATTAAAAAAAATAACCTTGAAACACACAAAAACAGTAAGTGAAAAGAACCTTATCAAATAAAGTTCAAACATTGCTCCGTTCCCCCTAAAACAACAGTACAGGAAAAAAAAACCCAAGAACGATTCGGATTACCATAAATCTCAATGTGCATTCGATTTGTGGCGGAAAATACGACGAAAGGCAAACACAACCATTGATATCATCATCGTCGTCGTCGTCACAGTCGTTTGAATCCCACGACACTTGGAGAAGAAGAAAAAAAAACAGGAAAAGAGTAACGAGCCATCTTTTACGGCTCAGACCCCCAGCCTTTTATCATCTGCTCCTGAAGACAGAGTTGGTGAGTGAAGCGGCCAGAGGTAGGTGATTGTCACGAGATTTTCAATCAACACCCACTCGTTGGTTGGGGGCTTGCCGGTGGGGAGTTCTTTCGCGAGTTGGGGTGGAGAAAAAAAGAAGAAAGGATTTCACCAGAGAAAAAAAACGCAGAGAGGGGCACAAGGAAAAGACTAACTACGTCGAAAACAAAAGCTTGTTAGGGAAGCTTTTCTTGGAGCTGATT
This sequence comes from Culex pipiens pallens, assembly GCF_016801865.2. Lineage (NCBI taxonomy): Eukaryota > Metazoa > Arthropoda > Insecta > Diptera > Culicidae > Culex > Culex pipiens. The sequence continues at coordinate 218,843,490 of NC_068938.1, read as the reverse complement.
ATCGCATTTACGGTTTCGTAAGCGAAAGATAGCGAGCAGGGTTGCCAGGTATGTGAAAAAATGGCATGTACTAAGAAATGTATGGTAATAACTAAGATTTTGGTCGAAACCTTTCGTTGACCTGCACCCACTTTAACACAGAATAATTATAATTTAAACTGAGTTAAAAAATACTTTTTGAGCATCCTTATTTAATTTTGGGAGCAAGGGTCTTTTTTATAAATCTAGCTTACAAAACAATTTACAAATCATATATTTTACAAAATCTAGCAGACATTCGAAAAAAATGTAAAAATAGGAAAAATACAAATCACATGTTTGGAGGTTATAAGCGAAACGTTTTATTTAACAAAAATGCAGTAGGGGAACAGCATCTAATTCCAGCGTGTCTCTAATGTTGGAAGGTCAGAACTTTGACATTCAATTAAAGCTAATTAAAAGCGTTTTCAACTGAAATCGAGTGATAAATAGCTCAATAAGAAGTAAGCAAGCAAGTTTCTATCAAAAGTTTTGCAAAATTAGTTGTTTAAATAGTGAAAATGAGCAAATTGGATGGAGTTAGGAGCAAGTGCTTAACCTGCCAAACATACGAGAATTTCCCCTAGTTAATCGAGTTTCAAACTTAAAAAAATATACAATTTGTTAAAGTCAAAACTTAAACTAACATTTGACATGGTCGAAAATTTGTTTTATTTGCTTTTTTTTAATGTTACGGATAATTCAAAAAATATTTTCTTCGAAAGAACGAAAAAAAGTCAGGAGTTTTTTTTACATTTTTTTTTTGTTTTTCGGTTGTTCATGAATAACCCTCACTCAAGGCGGTTTCAAAAACACTCAAAAAGAAAAAAAATGTTGATTCAACCTTTGCAAAAAAAAACTGTTTCACGATATTTTCGCGCAATTAAACCTTTTTTTTTGTTTTCGGAGATTGTATCTTAGCAACTATTGGTCCATAATCCGTTTTTTAAGCTATTTTAAAGATATTTTCTGATCTTTTCGAAAAGATTGTATTAAGAGAGCTTGACTTTTACAGTAGTTGTTTGGTAACTGGGCATTATTTAACTGGGCGTTCGATAAATGGGCTGTAGCCAGCCATGCCAGAATTACAGATAAATCTGTATTTTACAGATTCTTCGATCCCGATAATCCCATAAATGTACAGATTTTTTAAAAATGGTTATTTTAAAGCTTAAATATGATGTTAAAATTCTTAAAATGTCTTCACTGGCATCGAATTTGTCATGATGCAGACAAAATACAGATTTATTTTTCAGAAAATACAGATCACCTCCAAAAAAATCTAGCAGCATTGGCCCAGTTAAAAAGCAGACAAACGTCAAAATACCAAAACAAACCGAATAGACCGATACAAAAATTATGCATCGGTGGTCCCCTCATTATTTTTCGTTCAGCCCAGTTAGCGAGCAGTATTCGGTGACTGGGCTACGTTCTCAGCCCTGTTACCGAACAAGCACTGTATTGGTAAAAAACGTCAACAAAAATATATTTTATTTAGATAAGGCCACCAAAAATTTGCCATACCTTAAAAGATGAAATTGTTTTGTTATCTTAAAAATATTTAAAAGGTAATTCTTCTTGTTTCTTTTGTGCAATTAATAAGGCAGGTATTTTTTGTAACAACTTTTTCTGAGAAGTCCTATTTAATATTAACGACTTTGCCGAAGACATCAAATTGATCAGACAATCTGTTCTCAGTTTTTGATTATTTTAAAAGCCTTTTTATATGAACGGTTGCCAAAATTGTAAGGAGACTTGTATGGCTGAACCACACATACAAAATTACTTCTATGGTGTTTGAGAAATTTTCACCCAAATAAAAAAAAAATGAAATTCATGGTCATTATTGAGAGAATTATTCAATTGCTCTTTTTCTTGGAAGTATCAAAAACTTTTGAACTAGTTGAAATTTCGATTGCCTTCAAAATTCTTTTGTTGTCGAAATTATAAAACTTTTATTTTTATTTTTTTTTTAATCGATTTTGTCCTCTTTTCACCCAGCCTAGATATGATACAAACAAATAGTGATACTGCCTGATTTTAAAATTTAAAAGATATCAAAGACAAATAAATAAATCAGCAAATAAAAATTTAATAATGCTACTAAAACTCACATTTGAAACTAGGACTCTTTTCCATAGCAGTCAAATGATAAGACAGAAATTCTTAATCTAATGTCGTTTTTGATCACAAATAAAAATTAAAAACTCTAAATGTTCGATTTAAACTATTTTGAGTATTTTCACAATACCTTTATACTTCCTGTGGTCAAAATATATCAAGTGAAAATATCTTTCTTGTTTTTAATGTCGTTTTTTAAGATTCTTTCTTCAGGTTTTTTGGGAACATATTTACAATCATAATCAAATGTGTATTCGATGATTATCAAAGGGAATGCAGACTAGAAAATTTCTAGAAATTGTAATTTGGGAATAGAATTAATTCCACCAAAACTAGATTCTCAACATCCGAGAAGTGTTGATACTTCACATTTTAAGTGTATGGATTTTGGCAGCTTTTCATTCAAAAATATTCCAATATCAGTATCTGTTGGAGATTTGGTGTGTTGGGCAAAGTTGTGCGTAGACTACTATTCAGAAAAGTAGGTACACGGAAAGATTACGATTTTTATATATATATAGTTTTTTCAATCTAGAAATCAATTTAGGAAAAATCAGTAATTTTAAATTTGGATTTTTAAACAATTCAAGAACAAAAAAACACGCAGCTTTTCAGTCAAGGAGAAATGTACAAAAATATGCCGTCAATACAATTTTTTTTTATTTCGGAAACAAAATTGTTTGACATCAGCATTTAATGTTCGTTAAAATCAAGTTTGCAATTACAAAATTCACAATATTGATGAAATTTTGGTGAATCGTGCCACTTTTGGAATTCAGCCATTTAAGATTTGATTTTAAATTATTTACATCACTTTTTTATATTTAAAAATAGTATTGGCGAGTGTCCAAGCATAAAAATCATTCATGTGAAAATAATCAATTTTTCATTTTTTGCAACATTTTGACACTTATTTATTTGACTTGACTTATTATTTGACATAAAAATTTTAGTGAATTTTCATGAAAATTAAGTTTTTGTTGTTGAATACTCCAATATTAATCAAAACACGTATTTCAGTAAGCATACAATTTTTATTCATTTGCCTCTGTGAGTCAAAACAACGCGAAATATTCTATTAATTTTCTCAAAATTTGTGCTTTGCAAAAGTTTTAAAATTGGACTTCTGGTTGACGAGAAACAGCGGATAAAAAAACATTGAAATTGAAGTTGTCTCAGTCTCATCCAAACAACAATTTCACAAACAATTGTAATATTTCTGATCCCCTCAAAACAAAAAATATTTTGAAAATTTTGGAATCAAGACTTACTTTGAAATATGAAATAATTTATTTTATTTTATTGAAATTTTTCCTATTTTTTATCGAATAGGTTATTTTTATTTTTTTAAGATAAATTAAAAATAAAAGCGTAAGGCATCACTTCCACATCATCTTCCCCCTCTTCCTTCAAAAAGGCCCCGTTCTTGCCTTCCTAGCCTCCTCCGCAAGACGAATGGCACGCCAGCTTTACTGCTTATGTTTATTTTATATCAATTTTATTTCCCAAATCTGACACTAACTGGGACAACCACCAAACGACCGCCCTCGACGAAGACGACATTCTTGAGGCTCGTCCCCGATCCCAGCCTCCCCGTTCTAAGCTTAAAGCTAGAAGTGGGTAGTGTGAGGGGTTAGGAGGTTGATGGAAAGCTTCCGCGCAGCGGAGAAGAGCTTTGTCTCGTCGAAATAAATAAGATGGAGGATTTTGGTTTTGCTGTTTTATTTCACCATCCATAATGGAAAGCTTTTCCTCGTGGTCTTCGTCGTCTTCGGTTAGGGACAACGTTGAGAACACTTTGTTTTTGTTTGTGTCACCTGGCTCGATTCTGGTACACGCACTTTTCCTTCTTGTTCGACTATCTGGAGGAAAACAACACGAGTAATCTTCGGTCTCTGCTGGATACTAATATAAATTAATGATCGCTGGGCACGTAAATAAATTGGATGTGTTTCTGCCTTCATTGTGGTGTTCTTATTTTTATCTTTATGCTTGGACGGCTGTTGTTTTGCCCGAACAAAGATCAAGGACCTGTTCTTGTCTTTGTACGCCGACGAGGACTAGGTATTTTATTTCAAATGGCTCGACGAAAACCTTAGAATTTATCGTCCAGACAATGGTATCGTGTTTGCCGGTTGCCATTTTATTTTATTTTTTTATGTCATTATTATGTTCATCCCCTGCATTTTCGCAAGTCTTTTATTTCAACGACAGCAAGTGCCTTAAAAATCGTGGGAAATTCATCTGGACCGGCGAAGATAAGACCAAATTGAAGGATTAGGACGAAATTTCAAGTTCATTATTGTTCTTTTCTCTCTATTTCCAAAAAAGGAGATTATCTGACCTCCGAAATCTTGAGAAATTCACCGAAGACAATGGCGAGTGCCGCGGAAAACAACTGAAAGGTTGGTCGGATGGGAAATTAGAGATCATTATCGTTTTCATTTTGGTTCACGATAGCGGGCTCTTTGCCGGGATTAACGGTGGCGATTGTACGCGGCGCGGGGTGGAAAATTAATTAAATTTCAAATTTAGCCTGTCGGTGAAACGTTTTGTGCCGAGCTTACTGGAAGCTTACGTGAAAACTGCTTCTCACTTGAGCAAGATCAGTGGTGATGCATTGCACTAATCTCCAAAAAAAAACACATGCGTCAGTTAGTTTCTGCGAGAAACAATTTGGAACAAATTAACGTGTCAGCTTTTAGCGAAATGAAAACTTTTCTCGCACACCACACCCAGAAAAAAAAGCAGGCTCATTTCGCAACCGTAATTGCTTTCACTCATCCGTCACTGGGAGTTTTTCGCTCCCCCAAGCACGCGTTAAGCTGTTATCAACGTCACCGTTTGCTGGGGAACATCACAGATGCTGAGAAAAATCGCTCGTCTTAGCCATGGCTGGGAAAGCATTCATCCCTTCGGAATGGAAACAACCCTTTCGGATGAGTTGGAAATACGCACATTAAGCGATAATAGAAAAAAAAATTCAATAACAAAAAAAAATCAATGTTGAAAAATAAAAGAAAAATAAAATCAATTCAAAGACGAATAAAAAAAAACAAGTCCTCATGATCAATTTTAAATACCGTAAAACGGGGTGACTTTGAAGGTTTTAGATTATTCGGTAAAATGAAGATTACAAATTGAATACGTACGCAATGGTTTGAAATCATACTGACCGTGATAGAGAAGTGTTCAAAGAACCTCATGAAGAACTTTTGATAAAATTTTGAAAATTTCAAAATGTTATTTAACTATAATTAAGAAAAAGTTGATGAAAGACATTATTTCATATTTCAGAAAGTGTCATGATTTTCTCAATAAACATGATTTTGAATCGGAAAACGAAAAGCATTTTCGGATTCTTTGGACAACCAAGAGAAGACAAAATAAATTTGTTAATAATAAATAATATATGTTTTTCAAACACAATTAAAATATCTCCAAATTTATAGGCAATGCAAGTTAAACAAATTTTATGTAAAATGTGACAACTTGTGATTCGGGCATCGAAATCAGTTTCAAATGCGATATTAATCAATAATTTTAGAAACAAAACTAGTTTAAACGAATTTCAGGATAAATTTCGACTATTTTACAATTTTACCTAAAATTTATACGTTAAGTATAAACTTAGTTAACTAAATATAAACATTTTTTTTTCTTCAAAAACCATATCAGCATCCTTAGGGATGACGTAAAAATAAAATCTGGACACCTTAAATCTGATTTTTACAAGAATAATTATAATTATCAAAGTCACCCCAAAATTTAAACTAATAATTTTTAACGTAACTTATTTCCTAACCACTGTTGATTTTTTTTTCAATAATGGTGCATGGACTTTGTGTGGCCTGGGTACATGTTTTAAAAATAATAATCTTGAGAAAAACCTTACCAATTGGAAAATATTTCAAAAATAAATTGAAATCCTATCAAAGTCACCCCGGTTTACGGTATCTGAAAAGAATCCAGATTTAAATTCTATCTGAGACCGTTGCAAATATTTTTCAAAGTTTATGTCACCCCCTTCAAAATCGATCTGAAAATTAGAGGAAACAAATGTTTTTTTTTTCAGAAAACTTCAAACAGAAAAACAGAAAGTTAAATAAAATGAAAACAATTCAAAATATATTTCCTACTTTTCAGCACGTTTGGGTTCATAGAAGATAAAAATGGATTTTTTTTAATGAAATTCCAATGTGGTACACGGATAGTTTTTTTCGCATTTTTTTCATCAATTCTTACATTTTTTTGAATTTTTAAACAATATTTACTCTCAAATGAAAAACATCATAGGTGACATAATTTTCATACTTTTGTTTTTTTGCCTTCCTCACGTTACTGAGGAAAGGCTATAAAATCACTCGAAAAATGAACTTCTCAATCAGACCTCCTAGACCCACCTTCATGTATACCTATCGACTCAGAATCAAATTCTGAGCAAATGTCTGTGTGTGTGGTGGGATGTTGATCAAAAAATTGTCACTCGATTATCTCGACATTGGCTGAACCGATTTTGTTCGTTTTGGCGTCATTCGATCCGTCTTGGGATCACATAAGTCGCTATTAAAAATTATGCAGTTTAATTAAATACTTCAAAAGTTATGGTAAAAAAAACGATTTTAACAAAAGTCCGGAAGATTGTAAAAAGGGTGGTTTTTGTAAGAAAACCCGTCATGCTATACATTTTCAGAAAGGTATTTAAAAGACCTTTCCAACGCGTCCAAAACATTGAAGATCTGACAACCCTATCAGAAGTTATAAGCACTTAAGTGTTATTTACGCACTTTTTGCATTTTGGATAGCACCCTTTAAATGTGAGGAAGGCGCCAACCACCTAAGGGTGGATTAAGTAACGTTTTTTAATTAAAAAAATATTCTATAAGGCCTAATTGTACTCAATTTTTATGTCAATATTTATCCTAATTTTTTTAGAACAAATGTATTTTTTGATAGGAACAAATATCTAGTCTGTTTTCAAATAAGAAATCGGTTGAAGATTTGAAGATTTGAAGATTTGAAGATTTGAAGATTTGAAGATTTGAAGATTTGAAGATTTGAAGATTTGAAGATTTGAAGATTTGAAGATTTTGATTGTTTTGTTTTGTTTAATTTTCATTTAATTCTTAATTTTTATTTTTTTCGTTTATTTCGTTTACTAAAGCTTCCCATAATCGCAATGAAAAGCTCCCACGAGGGCATACATACATCACACACTCGGCTGTCACTGAGTAGGGTGGGAAGGGTGGTGAGCATTTCTCTCATTTTTCTTTTCCTTTGGTGTCTGCGGCCGGTTGCGCTCCAGTGGCAGGTAATCCGTTTTCTAACCGGTAAATATTTGCGCAACATGTGCTCGTGGCTGGGTCCAAACATCGTATCATCATCTTGTCTGGCCTTGAAACGAAATACTTCAATGCTGATTTTTTTTGGGCTTTGAGGTTTTCCTTTGGTTAATGAGGAGTTTATTGGAAGCAATTTACAAATTTTGATTTGAAGTTTTAAAAACTAATTTGAACCAGCTTCAAACAGTCCATAATATCCATGAAGCCCAGTTTCCACGTAAAGGTCAAAAGAAAATTTTCTATGTAATTCTGACATGTCGCAGGGCGTGAAATGTCAAATCCTTGCTTGTAAGGATTCCGTTCCACCAAGGAGTCAAACTTTCTGCGAACACAGCTTGCAGTGTCTCCTTCCAACAATCAACCTGTTGTTTTACCTGAATGGGTGGGTGGGTTGGTCGTGTTCACCGTTGAAATTAAATACGCCTTCTTGCACGTATCTTCCACGCTGTTTTGCACTGCAAAGAGTAGGTGAAGTTAACTTTGGCAAAGTCTGAATTTCGAACAAAATTAAAAAATAAGCTTTGCATTTTTGTCTGTATTTTCTAAAACCTCTTATTTTTTTTAATAGTTGAAATTTATTCCAATTACCCTCTAAATAATGTCGGCACGGTCGGTTGTTTGGCTTGCAAATATGTTTGAAAAGTTTCGCTTGTTGACATTAAACCTCCTCCTGTGCCATCGCGCAACAAAATTCACCAGGCGTCTTGTTTCGCTCCCTCCACAAAGACCCCAGAAGATTTAATCCCAGAACACGTTCAACCACCAAACAGGGTGCCCGCTGGAATGGCGTTAGTTGTAGCTCATGGCGGCAGCAGCTACATGCAAATTATTTCATAACCAAAGTGCATTAGCTAATTTGTATGCAAATGGGACCCTGGGCTGGCTTCTGACACACTAAAATGAACACACACACACACCCAGAGACACAGTTACTCTCACACGTTCTAATAGAGACACAATTCTGTCATGGATGCTGGGAAAAGAAAAAGAGAAAAGAAGAAGAATATGAAAGAATAACCCCGCTAGACAAAGCATCCGGGCGAAAGATGAAACCCATGGAAGCCATAAACATGGTAAATTCTGTTGGAAAGCACAACACGAAAATGGCGTGGGAGGAAAAAGCTAGCGAAAAAGAGCTTTTTTTTGGTGGTGGGTGTGGGAAAAGCACCGGAAGTGACACTCTGTTGGTGATGTTTCAGTTCATTAAAGCTCGCTCATGGCGGAGACGTTTGAAGCTGGGTAAAAACAGTATGTAAATTGCAACACTTTGTGAGTCAAAATGATAAAGTTTATGACTACATCGTAGAGAATTGCTCATCACTAGTTATTTTCCTGCAATTCCTAAAAATTTCTGCTTAAATATTTTTGAGACTCATATAAAAAAAAACACAATTTCCTTTTCTTTTTAATGCTATAAAATTGAATTCAAAAACATAAAGATGGCATGTGTTGTTCTATGCAACAAGATTTTTTCTGTCGTATTTGTATCGTATCGTATCACTGTTTGAAAAATTTTCTTTTAGTGTTTTAAATATTTTCGTATTTTTTAAAATGATTGTTCAGGAATGACTGTTAAATACATAAAGTATATGTTTTCTTCTCTTGCTAATTGTTAAAAATCCAATTGCTTAGAAATGAGATTCACTGTAAATGGGAAAGTGAAATTTTTGGCTTGGTTTAAATTTTGGTATTTTACAATTCAAACCGTTCAGCGAAAATTTTGAGGTTTTTTCTCTTTTAGAAAGTTATTGGATTTGCCAATTCAAGCCTCTTTGTCTCAACAAATCAACCTAATCGTGAACCACTCTAAATTTCAACCAAACTAAAAGTTGTCCTTTTTTAAAACAATTCTTCTGAAGACACTTAAGCTTCTAAACATCACATTTAAAAAAAAATGCATTTTTTCTAAAAATGGTTTTGTTTAAAAGTTTTTATTTCAAATTCTCATTAAAACTTTAATATAGTCAATCTCATTGCATAACAATTTAAGTGAATTCCACATAATTTCTTTGGAAAAAATGGTGTTTATTGTGATTTAATGTTTACATACAATTATTTTGTATGCTAATTCTAACAAATGTAATTATTTTAAAAACTAATTTAAATACATCATCCAAGCATATAAGCATAATCAACAATTTTTCCATTTCCATATAAAGTTTGAGTTTAACAACACAACTTTTTTCAGTTTTGAAATCATACTTTTTTATTTGTTAACATCATGAAACACAAAAAAAAAACAAATCCGATATATTTTAAATTTTGTTTCAAGTATTTACTTTTCAAAACTCTTTCTTCAAAATTTCTCAATACATAATAGTTTTTAAGAAAATTTAAATTTTTAATGAAAAAAAAACTCGTAATTTATAGTGTTATAATAATCTTTAAAACAAATTTTGATTTTTGGGACCACTGGTCGAAACAAAACGTAAAAGTTCAAGAAATAAATTGTTTTCATAAATTCATTGACATTCGCAATTTATGTGAATTTTCACTTTTTCTTAAATGATATAACAAAAAAAAATCATTTTCTGTTTCTTTTGTATCGAAATTTCGAAAACCTAGCTTAAAATATTATATGAGCAATTCTCTAACAAAACCGGAAATGGATTTTATTTGTATTTTTTTATTTGGCTCAAACTTTGTGGGGGTCTTGCCTATGACCAAAGAAGCTATTTATCTCCGCAACTAACGGTCCTATTTTCAATTTTAAAACATGAAACATTTGTGACATTTTTCGATATTTTCGAACAGGGTTGTTAAAATATCAAAATATCAGCTCTCAGCAACTACAATTATCTCGCCTGAATATTCATTCCTCAAATACAACTGCTCTTCTCTCTTCATTGAAACTCTCAGCGCCGAACATAGCCGAACACGTTTTCGTGTTTACACACTCGCGATTGACATTTTCCTTTTCTCTCTCATTCTCGCTTCCACGATCATCCTACCGCAACAGCGTTTAACCACAAAAGCCACCACAAAACCAATTTTGCAAACGCAGTTTGAAGGGGCGTTATGCGTGGTCGGCTCCTAATCGCCATCTCGCGTTCTCTCATTGCAGTTTTCGGAGAGATTGAGAGACTCAGCGGTGAGAGCGCATAGTTGAGGAAAAGGGAAGGAGTGATAGCGAGAGAATGACATCGCTGGGAATCACGAGACACAAGAAGAGATCTCACAAGCTATAGTGACGGCCGCTATACTCTCGGATATTTTTGGTGCAGAGATAATCTATTGATTGCTTTTCTATCTTTCTTTTGCAACACTGTTTTCGAAAAAAATATTTTGAATAAATTAAATCAAGACTTGCATTTTAAAAGGGTCAAACATTAAATATTACGCCCTTTTGAAGTGTTAGTTATGATTTGATGTTTTTCAAAATATTTTTTAATATTAACGTACCATTTTTGTATGGACAGCAGCCAAAATTGCATTGAGACCAATGACACAAAATAGCTTCTTTGGTCATAGGGAAGAGCCCCACAAAGTTTAAGCCAAATCAAAAAATACAAAAAATAAAAATGGTCAAAATCGGCCGATTTCGTAGAGAGTAGCTCATGTTTATCCCCCTTGACTTTGACTTGATGAACATTTTAATCCTTAAGTTTAAATGTAAGGAATAATCAAAGGTGAAAAAATATTAAAGCTTCTTTATTATTAAAATTCAGTAGTACATGACTCCAACTCACTGTGACAGCTTTTCAGCCTTTCCCACTAGCCACAAAAGCTCATCGATATCGCTACAGTTGTAGTAGTACAAACATCGGTAGATGATTCCCCAGAATGAATAGTAAAGGTTATTCCTATCCGATCGCACTTCGAACTCTCGATCAATGTTTAAATATTTCGGATCTTCCGAGTTTCCATCATACGGTGGCCAATGTGGCATAGATTCTTGGTGATTTGGTGACCTGAACAACGATAATCATATTAATTTGAAGTTTTTCAAGATTACTGCACAAAACTCACCCAAATTTAACGAAGTTTGCCACCAACTCGACTGTCCTCTCGTGCACCCTCCATTCATCCTCAAATGCACTCCTGTTCGCCAGCGCTTCTCGAACATTGTAAGGAGTGAAAATGTACCCCAGCTCATCCCCATGAATCGCTCCGTAATGCTTAACGCCAGCCAACTTTTCGTGAAACTCCCGTTTGAACCAGCCGAACCTCCCATCGTACTGAAACCGGAAAAAGTACGTGTTTTCCGGGACCCTCCGGGAGTACTCTTTCAGGAGGTTCTTGTTTGGGAAGAACCAATTCGCAGTGTTGGCCAGTTCGATGTAGAAAATGTTCCGATCCAGTTCGATTCCATCACGCTCGGCAAGTTCCGCCGCCCGGTCTACCACGGTATCGATGAAGCTTTTGAGCGTTTCGTTGTGAATGTTGGGGAAGTTTTCTCCCATCCAGTAATCGTGGACGTAACTGAGGAACAGCTCAAACTCTTCTGAGGATTGGCCGAAGAGAAGTGGAACGGCGTTGATGGGGTTCTGCAGGATCAGATCTTGGGGAGGTACGGTGAGGAAGGCTTGTGGGTGGTCCAGCTCGGCACTGGGGACGCAGAATCCGTAACTTACGGTGGCGAAGCGGTAGATGATGTCCTCGTTCCAGAATGTCCGGAAGTCGACCTGCTTCAGCTGTTCGATTGAGGTTATGTTGAGATCGCGGAAGTATTGCCGTGAATAGCTGTCCGCGTTGTACAGGAAGGCCCACGGTGCCAGCATGGAACCGCCGAGGGCGAAGGCCTGCTGGAACAGTCCTTTGGAACTGTTCGAGTACAGGTGGTACGTGATGGAAGCTGCTCCGGCGCTGTGGCCCATGAGGGTTACCCGGGAGGGATCGCCACCGAAGAGGTGGATGTACTGCTGAACCCACTGCAGGGCGGTGCGTTGATCTTTGAGGCCAAAGTTTCCACTGATGTTGAACTGGGACGACTGTAGGAATCCCAGTGGATCCAATCGGTATTGAATGCTGACTACGATGATTCCCTGGAAGATTTTGATCTTTAGTTTTGAACTTCTTGTTAATTTTCAAACTTACATTCTCTACAAGAAGATCAACTCCGTGGAAATCACTCGTAGATGATCCGACTGCGAAGCTTCCCCCATGAACAAACACCAACACTGGGAGTTTCTGTTCATCTTTTGGAGCAGGTTGATACACGTCCAGAACCAAACAGTCCTCATCGCCAACTACCTTGGTAGCATCGTTCAGATCATCCAGCTGGGGACAAATGTTGCCCGATTTGGTGTAATTCTGCACCCCTCGTGGTCGAAACAAGACCGGATTCTGTAAAAATCACACTTTCGTAGCATCAACGCTCCCAACAATCAGCAACTCACCTTACTTCAAATCGCAGATGACCTTTGGGTGCTTCTGCGTACCGAACTCCAAGGAATTCACAGTACGAAACTCCGTTGAACGTCCGCTTGGAAATCCCGAACCCCCGACTGATTTCATCAAACCGAACACTGCACGACGGTGGTGGCTGTACCAGCGCAAGTGCATTCAACAAGTTCACAGTAATAAACAACACCAACACCACCAGCAGAGTCATCGTAGCAAAATTTATCACTTCACCCTCTTCGGCAGCTTCCAGGATGGATCAACACAATTCAGCTCACGTCACGGTGCCAAATTCAATAAAATCACATCACTTCCGAGTTGCGTATTTGGACTGAGGCTGAGCGAGAGCTTTGTGGTGTGACTGTGCAAAATTGTGCGCCAAAGCTGACCCCTAAACTAGAACGCAATGGTATACGAAACCATGGGATTGATTGTCCTAGCAGGGTGAAATTTTAGAAACTTTAAAATCTTGTGATAACAGGAAAAATGATACTTTTTTTTCCATAAAAGTGAAATTAAAAAGTTTAAATTTAATCTGTACCACAATACCTTGCATCACACACTGACTTTAAAGAAAAGTAAAACTTCTCAATAAACTGATAAGAGGCCCCATCAATTTGATTTCACTCGTGTTCGCGTTGTCTCTGTTTGGTTGGTTGTTTACTCTCGCACGCTCCCGCATTTTGGTGGTTTATTTGTTTCTAGTTTATTTCTAGTTCATGACCAGTTTGGCTGCTGCCCACTGATTAGCGCTGCTGTATTAATAGGTTTATTGAAGTATTTTATGGTGGAGTATTCTTAGCATCAGCTTTTGATGCTAATTAAGGGGCACTCCCGTAACAAAATTAGAACCAGTTATTTCGGGCCTCAAAGCACCATATCGTGATTAGAACAGCTTAGTTTGGAGACAAATTCCAATCTTCCTTAAAGGTTACACGCCCTCGCACCTCCCACCTCCGATTCTGAAAGGATTATTTTCCGCACGCCAATTTTTGGGGCCAATATCCCCAAAGGCAGGTCACCGCCCCAAAAATAAGACAGCAGCTATAACCGTAATCCGATGTGGTCACCATCGCCGTCGTCGTCTCCCCGGTCAGTAATTTGATTTGCTACGATCCGTCCCAAATTGACCGTTATCAGGAAGGACATGGCGCAAAATAGCTGGACGACGACGGGGAAAAAAAGCGAAGCAAACGTAATCTAATTTGAATAAAATATCGTTCAGCGTGCGATTCCCGGGAAATCTAGGAACATTTTGGACGGAGGACCCCACTTGAGACGGGTTTGGGACAAATTCTGGGAATCGATTTTTACCAACAAATAAAAAAAAAATGTTGCGT
>NC_068938.1:218804326-218824326 GCF_016801865.2 Culex pipiens pallens | reverse complement strand
GTTGCTTCCTGATGTTGGCTTCCAAGTGTGGGCCGGAGAGGGTGGTGGCTAAGCTATTGTTTGCCCAGAACGGGAGAAACAGTTTTCATAGTTGGAAGAAGAGGCACTAACTAACGGTACCTGGGAGTGGGGAGAGAGGAGGGGGGGGGGGGTGAAATAGAGAGGAAATTGTTTTCCACTTTTGACTGGAAGGTAATTTAGTTGTGCTTCGAGTGAAGTCGAACAAAAGTTGGCGTGTCGAGGAGTGTTAAGAGTTGCTCTTTTTGGACTGTAGTTTGAGCTTGAGGGAATCCGAGGGAAACTCGCGGGCAGAAAGATAGTTGCGATGATTGAGCGAAACATGCGATGGCTTCTTTATGTGGAAGTTGTTTAGTTTGATTATAAGGTAAAGTTTTTGATTGGATTAAGTTTTTTCAAAATAGATTTAAAAAACATTGAAATGAAAAAACAATACTTTGAAAGTTTGATAACTTAAAGTTATCCAGGATTTAACAAAATGTGGTGAAAATAAGTCAAAGTTTAATTTGCAGATAGTTTTTTGAATTTAGTTTTTTTAGTAACCCTAAGCTTTTATTTCAAACAAATTAAAACGATTTGATGGAGTACTTTGAATTTTGAAAAAAAGTATTTTTCATCCAAAAATACATAAAAATAGTTTTAATAACTCTGCCATTTTCCGTTACCCACTTGCCTAAAAAAAATGGAACAAATCATTTTAAAAGAAATTCAGTGTACTTTTCGAATATTAAATATACCAAAATGGTAATTTTCTCACTAAGAACAATCATTTTAATTTTAAATTTGTTTATGTCACTTTGCAAGATTTTTTTTAGAGTTTATTTATGTTCTATTAAATTATAGATTATAGATTCTAATAAAAATAAGTTCTGTTGAGATCAGGATTTTGATTTCAAATTTAAATTTGTATAAGTTGAGGCATCTTAAACAAAAATATTATGGAACTTATTTTTTAGCTTTCTTCAGACAAAAAAAAACCGAAGAATCGCTTTTTGAGAAAAAAAAACTTTCTCTTTTAGTTCACATTTTCTTACCATTAAATAGATAAATTAACTGAAATCAATTATACATGGGTTCTGTTGCATTTATAATCATTTTGAACATGCTTGCGTTAATTATAAAATCTATTGAATTAAAAAAAAAAATGATGTAAAGTACCGCAAATTTTTTTTTCTCTGCATTTTTTTTTTGTTTTCCTCGTTTTTTTTGTTTGAGAACTAATGATTGTAAAATTACTGAACTAGTGTAAAATTCATTTTAAAACCCATTTCTCATTCATATGTTGGAAGCATGGCTTGTTATTTATATTTTTATATTTTTTTATTTTTGAACACAAAAAAATCAATCCGGCTGAAAAAAAATGTTTTCAATACAGCATTTATACCCTCATTACAGTAAAATGCTACAAAACGTCACGTGTTATTCACTCATTCGTAGCACATGCACTCACTCACTGCTGCCTCCAGCAGAATTTATTCACAGTAAAATGCATCTCACTCGCTCGGCGCGCGATGTGTTTCCATTCACAAAGTTTACACTTCCGTTCGACAGCGACATTGAAAAAAAAGCTCTCCATCACATTCACAAGTTACACACTACTTAATGATGATGATGACGATGATGATGATGATGTGGGAAAAAAGCAAAACTCAGTCAATACGAGTTTGCGGAAAATGTGAACACGAGTGGTGTGAAAATGAATAGTCAATTTCAAAAGATGTCCTTCGCACAATTTCAACACATACAGCATTTATGTGGTGAAGCAGAGAAATTAATGTTTTATGAGAAGGGGTGGATAGAATGCTAGTTTTAGTGAAAGGGATTAACTTTGTGACATTCAAAAGTTTGTAGTACATTTTTCATTTGATTTGACAAATCTGTTCTGGGATTTTCCTTTTAATTTATTCTTTTCAGACAATTTTCAAAGAATGAGTGGAATAGCAATGCTAAGCATTCTGAGAATTTGTATTTTCCATTCAGAAAAAAAGCCAGACATATTCATAACTCCATTGGTATTAGATAAAACTCACCTGTCATTGTGTTTTATTTCCACAAAAGTAATTTCACACCGTCGAGCTATTTTCTTCTTCACCACCATTCAGCTTTGTTAATTCCGTACAATTTAGTTAGAGTGGGTTTTTCTCCTACCAAAGTATATTAATTTTCTCCGAACCAAACCGTTCAAGCAAAATGCGCCTTTCGCCAAACGAATCGACCGGCACGATGACTGGCAAATATCGGACCTAATGACTCCATCCATCTGTCACTGTGAAAGTTCATCGCCGTTGATCACCGGTGAGTGAGTGCGTAAATGAGCTTTTAGCTCATCGAAAATCGAGCAAGCTGCAATCAATAAATTAATGGTAGCCTTGAGAGTTGAATTATTTATTGTTTTGTGAGAAATGATTAATAATTCACTCTAGAATATTGAAAATTGAAAGGATCAAACTAAAAATATGAGTCAATCTTCTCGGAAATCAAATTTATGCTGATATCAAAAAGCCATGAAACATTAAGCTTCCATTTGCCCCGAAAATTGAATTCTTCTAATCGATTTAAGCCATTTTACTCGAGATAAATGACATGCGACCCGGCATTCGTTCGCCAGCAGAACCAATTACTCCGTTCATCGCCTCCGGTCGATCGAGACTTTAATCTGTATCGAATTGCCATCCGGAAAGGAGCTCTGAACAGTCTGCCAGTTTTGCTATCTTACCGCCAGAATAAAAAAGAGGAAAAATTAATTCCAACTACCAAGTTCATTTCCTTTCCATCCCTGAGAACCCCGGAAAACGCAACGAGTCGATTTTCCCGTGAGGATTCTTCTGCTCTTTTCTTCACTTCCGAGCGTCCGGAACAAGTGAGAAAGTACCGTCAGGGGGCAGACCTCCGGTAATCGGCCTCCGTACGGTTAACGTTTTCCCAAAGAGGAAAAGAGTTGCACAGCAGAGACGCCGGCTAGGAACAATGCAGATGTACCCAAGAACAACCGGACACGGCAAGAGTCGAAGAATGTGGCCATAACATGGCCATTAGTCGTAATATGAGGAGCACACATACATTGTATGTGTGTCTGGTACGATGGTAGTACGGGACCCGGGACTGACCTACACCACAGCACCACAGTTGGGGAAGAGGGACCCCCTCCCTCGGTGTGGTTCTTGAACACTTGACCAGAGAAGTTGGTGGTCAAGTTTGCGGTGTTCGATGCGGAAGAAGTTTTTTTTATAAAATGTTGTACTTAAAGACAATTTTAAGTAACTCAAAGAAACCGTTCAATTTCAAAGTTCATTTGAAAACTTTGACAAAACTCTAACTTCCATTGTAAATCTTATTAAAATATCAAAAAGAATACTTCCATTCCATTGTAAGATTGATTATTTTTTTACGTTCTTTCAAAATCAATAAGCAAGCAGATTTCGGTTTTGAAAAAATGTAATCATAAAGATAAATACATAGAACTAAAAAAAAAAAATATGAACATCCCACCATACACAAAAACATTGATTGTGATTTTATAACCTTTCCACATTAAGGTGCGTAAGGCAAAAAGTTTTATCATCATAACACGTTTAAGAAAAAAAAACATTTTAAAATTTATGCCTAAAAAAACAGGATGATTTTTTTAGATGAACTTCAAAATGTTATTAAAAATAGAAGTCATATAAACTGAAAACCATCCCCCCTCATCTCTCCCATATTTTATGTAAAAAAAATCAGCCTTATTTCATGAGAATCAAATTACAGTTGATGTGTCTTAAGCGATTCCACGAAAAACCAGCAGGCAAGGGTTTCCAGAAGCGTTAATTACTTGCCAGTCTGCCAATTAATTACTCAAATTACTGGTCCAAAATGGTTAATTACATCAATTACTTAATTACTTTTCACTGCGATAAAAAAAACATTTAATTTAAATTTAAGTATTCATTTCTACGGTTCTAAACTAAATTATTTATAAATAGCTCATTCGATAGCTCTTTCAAAAATTATGCTGTTTATTTTTTTGTACCAATCTGGATATTGAAAAAAGCTATAGGCGATCAAACGTCAAAAATGCCCCCCACTAGAGGGGGCTAAAACTTTGGGTGATGTTTAAATAATATCCTACAGCGAGTTAATTGGTTTGAAATTTGGAATTTATTTATTTTATTATAAAATTGACATATGTATTTAATTTTACCATTTTCAGGTAAAAAAATAAGTAGCTCAATTGATATGAACAATAATATTTGATTTATATCCAATTTAACCTGTTCATCATCTGATTCGAAATTCCATTATGTTTCACGTTTCAATCAACCGAACCCTTATCAATCAATTGCAAAAGAAGATTATTTAAGTTGACTAAGGTTTTTGAAGTCGTGTTTGCAATAAAAGCAAAAAAAATACTGTACTGTTTTACTTGAATATATGAATTTTAATATAATTAATTAACAATTTAAAATTGTTTTCAGTTTATTGCAAGTCGAATGCCATTAAAATATAGAAGTTGTTTGAAAAACGGCCCCCGATTTTTCGAGCCAAACAAAGACTTTGACAAATATTTTCAGCGGCTCTTCATGAAAATTGTGAAATTCATCGAAATAACGTTAAGTTTTAAAATGTTTGAAACATTGGTTTGACATAACCTTGCATGTTTTTTTTTCAAACAAATTAAAAAAATCCATTGCTGAAAATACGGATAATGTGAAATGTGACATTCACATAGGATTTAATTTCTGCATCTGAATATTATTCGATTTTAATTTCACTGAGTTTGGTTTTTAACAATGAAACATTCGTCTCAGAAATATTTGGAAATTTATAGGGAAAATAGCTTAGCTCTTAATAGAGAGATATTACAGGACTGTCAATTTCTGCAGGCTATAAAAAAACATATTTTTATTGGTTTTTAAATGGCTATCACTTGAAAACTTTGTTTTTATCAATAATAATTAAGTACATTTTATTTTAAATATTTGATCCACATAAACTTCAAATAATTTTGACTGCCTATTAGAAGGAAAAAAATAATCAATTCTAATGTAGGTCTTACAAAAAAAACGTATTTTTATAATTACTTCATAAAAATGAATAGATTTCGTATTCACAAAATATTTTTCACTGGGTAATATATCATGGCGTTGCCTTTTGTTGTTAATCAGCTTCGATAAACAACATGATAAAAAATTAGGGTTGTTTTAAGAGAGAACTGTGGTAAATAAGGCCTTCTACGTACAAAGAAAAAAAACATGGTAATATTACATCTGGGAAGGGGTACATCTTTTATGTCAGAAAAAAGGTGTTATTTTACCTCTGGAAATGTGTAATTTTACCACTTTTCTGGTGTAATGTCACTTTTTCAGTCTCAATTTAGGTAAAATTACATCATATTATAGGTAATATTCAACCTTCCAAAATTACAGCTTCCAAATTTACATTATTTTTTACTGTGTATAGAACCAGTCTTTTAATCTTTGTGTTTCACTCTGATTTGAAATTAATAAAATACTGTTATAATAGATAATATATGAAAAATAAATAGTTTCGTTGAAGAAGTACAATTTAAAAAAATCAATTACTTTAATTACTCAAAATTACTTTAATTATCAATTAATTACTTTAAATTACTCTAATTACCATGAATTACTAAGTAATTTAAGAATTACCTAATTACCAGCTAAAAATCAAAGTAATTATTAATTACTTGCCAGTCTGAGGCCTTGCTGGAAACCCTTGCCAGCAGGATTCAAAACAAAACTGCTCTGATTATTCTCTTATATGGTGGTATGAAATAAGCGTTTTTTATGGGAAAATGTAGATATGCGAAAATTTACAAAAGAAAACTGGAGCCTATAAAAACGGGTCAAATTATTTTGGACAAAAAACTTCCAGGCAAAATTAGATTCAAATTGTAGCACTTTTGGCTTGATTTCTAAAGGATTTAGCTTAACTTTTCAGCAAACATTTCAGTGCTGAAAAGTAGAACTCTTCAGCACTGTTAATGAAAGGTATTAATTTACCATTCTGTTATTTTTGGTAGGGAAAAGTAGGCCGTTTCGTTTCTCCAAAAGGACAGGAAAAGTTAACAGTTTTAAAGCGGAATAGCAAAAAATAGAATCAAAAATCCGTGTTGAGGGATGCCATTTTCCTCAATGGCGGTGACTGTTTAATCTTGACAAAAAGTCTGTAAGTAGTCTGTTTTTTTTACTTATTGCCGTTCAAGAGCCAAACGACATGCGACACTAAGTGTTGAGTAGCAGAACAGAGCGAAGTATGTCGATTGAAATTTCTGCCCTTTGAGGTTATGTATGCAAATTCTGTTTTGTTAAATTCCAGCGTTCAAAACAATTTTTGAGCAAAAATTCGAGCTGATACTTTGTTAACTTTTGATGCTCTATCATTTGAAACAATATTTTTTTTCAAAATTATTTTTTTTCAAAATCTTTTTTATTGCGTTAATCTATAGAGGGCAAAAAGTTTACAATCGTACTACTTGAATTTTTTCTCAAAAGTTGTTCTAAGAGCTGTAAATTCAATTTTAATTTTATGGTATATTCATTAATATAAGCGACGCCATATGTCAGACAGCTACCACGTGGGTGAGAAACGGCTGGAATATTTAATTGCAAACCTTCTTTTACCTAGAAAATGATCATTTCGAGTAATCCTGATATTATTTAGTCGAATTCAAAATCTTTGCATAGCAAATTTGTATTATTTTGCAAATATTTCAACCACGCGGTAGCTGTCTGACATATGGCGTCGCGGTGTTCATCAAGCTTTCATAGCATGCTAAGGAAAATTTGATGCTTTTAGAAGTAAAACCGTTGATTCCGGAGACATCGGATTGTTTGTCGATGCGCCAGCTCTAGGGACAACGAATCCATATGCTCTCTTCGGGAAAAGTGTTCTCCAGATCATTCTCCATAGGCCTGACCATATCAGAAGTTGGCGCGTGATTTTCCCAGACCTGTAGGAGCGTTTGAACAAAAAGTTCCAATTTCCCATAGTAATTCGCATGTAAACTTTAACCCTTATGCGCGCAGCCAGTTTACAACCAAATGAGCTGATATTTTTCATGAAAGTCCTTATGGGCATGCCCTACAAGGGTAACCATACTAAAATTTGATCCGAGAACTTTTTGAAAAACGTACCCACCCTAGTATACATTAATGCACACGCACATTCAATCTTATTGTACAATTTCTTATCTCCTAGATTTCTGTTTCTGTATCTTTCAATAGGAGGAAGACAGCACAAATCGAGCTATTTTAATCAGATATTTAAGAATATTATCCACAATTTTCCTGTTTTGACTTTGAAATCAGAAAAAGAAGCCGAAATAAGGCAAAAGTTAAAATTGAGAATAAGTATTTTTTATTTGTTTGGCAATTTATCTTAATTTTACATCTGACGATGTATCGGAAATTTTAGATCCAATTTTTGATATGGAGATATTTCAATTTATTTTCATTTATTTCGTTGCTGAGATGTGGACTACCTTTGAACAGCCGATTATTTCATAGTTGGGAACACAGTTTACGAATGCTTAAATAATCGAGCAAAAATAATGATGGAAAACGTTGCAAAATAACATTCGAAACATGGAATTATGAAATCACCGTGAATGTTTCTAAAGCTTAGTGTTTGAGTACGGCATGGAGAGACGGCGCCGGATACCCATATTTACACTTAGAATTTTTAAAGCGCCCGCTGCGGGATTCAAACCAACAACCTCTGGATTGTGAGTCCAGTGCGCAGTCCGATTGAGTCACGCGAGCCAAATGTCGTGCCAAAATAAAAATAAATATTTTATCTCTTTTGAAATCTATGGCTTGATTAAAAAATTTAACATGAGTTCATTAGAAAAAAACAAAAATCAAAATTCTAGAAGCTTCAAATGTGTTGTTCTATCGAAAAACAAAATATTTTCAAAATGTTCAAATCAACCCTGAAGTGAAGAAAAAATGTATGATTGTTTCCTATTTTTATTTGAAAATCGGACGCAAATTTGCAGATGACCGACGCTATGTTGGTTTCACTGTTTGGTTTTCATTTTCTAATCTTTTAAAAAATGCAATGCAGTTAAGTTTTTGACAAAAGTTTAATTTATATTTGAATTTGAATATTTGAAAAGTGAAAGATCAAATTTTAAAATAATGTAAAATATGTTACAAGATTTTTTTTCTTCTTATTCGAAAAATTAGATTTTTTGGAAATATTGGCAACACTGCCAAATGTGTTTTGATCAACTTGTACTTAATGTTTAGAAGTTTGCATTTTTTTTGTCACCTGCAATAGTGATAGTTTGCATTTTTTTGTCATCTTCAAAAGCGATAGTTTTCAAAAATGGTTGTTTTGCGGAATGATTTGTTTTTCGAAAGGTCGAATTAAAATGAATGGGCTCATTTTCAAGAGTGTGCCTATTTTGCTGCCATAATTGTAAGGAAAGCGTGAATGAAAAAATTGCATTGATTTGGCATTCCCATACAAACTCTTCTTTCCCTCAAGCATAGATTTTCAGGAGCATTTTTTTGTATTGTTATAAGACATATTCAAACAAAACTCGGCATCTCACCCATCGTTCCCAGCTAAAGAGTAGAACTAGTATTGAAAATCGCTTTACCACTATCCAGAAAGAGAGAGAAACAGAGAGAACGAGAGCAAGTTTCCGCAAAAACCACTCGGACCGAGTTGTGCAAGAAGAGAACAAGGCATCCGAACCGAGCACAGAAAGTGAAATAATGAACTGATTTGTCCAACCCCTTTTGGTTGGGAGAAGTGTCCACCCCCCCGTCGTCGGAGTGTCCACTGTGGATGCTGCTCCCCCTCAACTTGTCGCAAATGGACCAAAGTCATTCCGTGGTTTGCTTTCACAGATTAGCAGTCTTTTCAATTGAAAATTCACTTAGAGAAAAGGAAGAGAAAGCACCCCAGAGGAGCTTTTTGTGTGTCGCAATCGATGCTGGAAAAGTTGGGTGGTGGGAGGTCTTTTGGGGTTGTCCTTTTTTTTCTCTCCCCTTTTGGCTTCTGGTGTTTTGTGTCGGTGTGTGTGAGACTCTATTGTGATAATGATTTTGCCGTCTCTGGGAGATATCACTATCGATGAACGTGCCCAGGGAATTTGGAGTGTCATTGGAAATGGCAAGAGGAGAAAAGAAAGTAGCAAAGTTTGGGTAATTAAAAATACTGGTTGTGGTCGATTCGGATCTTTAGGCGAGTGGTTTTATTGAATTTTATTCGATATTTTATAGAAGGGAGCAAGCTTTCAGCGATGCTTGAATTTCAATTAGACTTTTTACTAGTTTTTTAGTAATTACTTTATGATTTATTGTTATTTGAGATTGAAAGCAAGCATGATCTTGTTTTCAAAGGAACTTCAAATTATTGCAAAATTATTATTTAAAAAGAAATAAATCTGAACACAAATAAGTCATAAAAACGAATAGTCAAATCCCGTATAGAATTGAGTCAACATGATACAAATCAGCCAATCAGTTCTAATTATCATCCAAGCTCATTAAAATACTTACCATTTTGGCTCGTTGGGCAAAACACCTGCCCTTTTTCCGCAAAAACCCTTTCAGCCTCACTCGCGATGGCATATTCAACTCGTTTCCCAGTCGGCCAGGCAGGCCCCAGTCACTAATTACAAAGTCGCAAAAGCCCCGTCACCGGGATGCGCATTTTCCCAATTAAGCCAAATTGTAATTAATTTACATGGAAAATTGGATTTAACGTGCCCCACTCTCTCTGCTTCGACATATGGCCCCGAAGGTCAGTTTTCAGGATTTTCGATTCACAGCATGAAGTTGAAGTTAGTTTTGGGTTTCAAAAATAGCTTTATTAAAAAAAATCTTTTATTATTTGATCATTTTTCTGCAATTAGCTTCTTTGTGGTATTCACAAAGGATAATCTAGTCACTTTTTTTCTGTGGAATCAATCTTACTCGCTACTTTTACATTCACTTACTGGTAAAGTTACACTTATTTTGTATCATTTCTTACTCTTTACTTAACTGACGTTATTTCACTTTGTTTTGCTTTTTTATCATTTTTATCTTTCTTAGTACGATCACTAGGTAAATCTCTTAAAATACAGGTTTTTTTCAATCTTTCTGCTAATGCTCTGGCCCTAGGAAGGTTCACGTTTCGCAATGTACAAAAGAAAATAGTTTAATGTTTGAGTCAGTTTGTTGTGTGTGAGTGTGTTCTAACGTGGCTTCGTGTGTGTGCTGTGTGCAGTGTGTGTATCAATCATTTGCTTATCAAGTCTTTATTTAGTTTTACAGTGTTTCGTCATTTACACGGTAGCATCACTATATCAAAACTTAAGAGTAGAACTAATCGAAAGCCTTTTCCAAGCACAACTTAAGCGAGGCTTCACAAAACAATCACTTTTTGCTCTTAAATTTAATCGGCTTTTCACAACTTATCGAATGGCACAATTGCTAGCACTAAACACTAAAAAAAAGATTCTTACAAAAATTAACCAACTTACAAACAGACAAAAAGCTTCATCGAAGTGATCACGGCGGCCACGGCCAGCAGCATCCAGTTCAGCTGCGGACACGGCTGAACGCTGCTGGCCCAGCTGAACGGGTTGCCGAAGGCGGTCGAACCCAGCGTCTGCTCGACGGCTTCCTCCGGCATGTCGGTGCTCAGCGTGTAGAACTGGAAGATGTCACTGACCTGAAAAGATGGCAGAGAGTGGACATTACAGCATTTGTTGACAAACATTTTAATAAATATGATTCAATTTATTTTATAGACAATTTCTGGAATTTAGTTTTCAGAATTAAAAAAAAATGATTTACGACAAAACTGATTAATTTGTATGAATAAGATTTGTATTTCATTTCATATTTTGATTAAATAACCTAAATAATCATAATAAAAACATTTTATGAGTTTCATTTAAATAGTTAAATAACTATTCAATGCTGGTGAATAAATCAATTCAAAAAAACTTTCAACGAACTCAAGTACAACATGTTGACATGGCAAGTGTTTCTAAAAATTGGTTAAACAACATTTGAATAACGTTTGTAAGAAAATATTTATTGTCAATTTTACATAAAAAAAATCATTTTTTCTTTAAAAGTTATCACGGATAAGCAAAGTAGATTGTAAATCAGAATAATTAATAAATTTGAAGCGCCACCAAATCCGAATAAAGATAAACTGAATTTCAAATAACATGCCTGATTATGAAATGTGTTACAAAAAGTGTAATAAATTCTTTTTTAAACATTACATTATGCTACAATGCAAAAACTGTAAAATATCAATGAATCTATGAACTTTTTTTTTCTTTTACAGATCTGTGATTCCATAATCATTTTTTTTAAATATTCTGAATATTTTCATTTGATTAATAATAATAATAATAATAATAATAATAATAATAAATAACGAGATACAAAATATATTCCATAATTTTTTAACATACGATTCTATTTTTATCTTTACAAGTTTCAATTTATTTAAATCATAATTGTTTGCAATCTAGATTGTTTTTCGAAAACGTTAAAAAAAATGAACTTAAATGTTAAAGGCATTTAAAAAAATCTCAAATATTCAAGAATTATAAGGTCATTTACATTTTATTTCTATTTCACGTTTTTGTCATTTTTTTCAATGGTCAAAAAAATATGTTTAACTAAGCATGAAACACATAATGTAAACATGTTGAAAATTGTTTGTTAAAATTTGAGAATGCATTGTACATTGCGATTTGATGCTCTTTTAAAGAAATAAAAACATTTAAATATTACAACATTTGAATTTTGTGACCACAATTCTGTAAATGATAATAAAATAAGAAAAACATATTTTCGTAGATTCAAGTTTTTAATTTTTTTTTATGGCAAAAGAATTAAAAAGCAATTTGTGACACTTTTTGTTCAGAAATAAAATTTATTTTTATTCGGAGTTGTACGCGCTTAATGTACAAATATTTTTTATACGCATCTTAAAATTCTTTTTTATTTGATTGATATTAGATCGCGATTAGATTTCAAACAATTATTCAACAAATATCATTATTTTCTTTTTTACCTTTTCAATAATATAATTTAAACTGCAGACGAATGAACAAACGCAGAGTCGCAGTAAATGGATCTGAAATTTCTTGGTTGATTATTTTATCGACGTTATTTTTATTTTTTAATATCATTGTCAAGGTTCAAAATTCTAGAATTATTTTAACTTAAAATATTTGTTTATTTCCAAAATTATTTTTCAACGGATATGAGAATCAATTTCCATTTGATCTTTTTTATTTTCAAAATATGAAAAATAAACTCAATTTGAAATTTCCAGTCTGATTTTCTATATTTTATATTCATTTATCAAAAAAAAAAAAAAATCTAAAGCTTTTTCGTCTGTTGCATCAATTTTCAAAACTTGTGAAAAATATTGAAATGTCTTTATTTGATGAAAACACCTAAATATGCATTTTTCAATGTATTCTAAATAGTTTCAAATCGTTTTTTTCTCCTTTTTTCTACAGTTTCTCAATTGTTTTTTTTTCAACGGAATTAAATTTTATTCATTTTTTTGCCAACTGATTTTTCAGGGAAATTTGGAAGAGGACGAGACAAAATTCAAAATAAACTCAATGGCCTTACATTTAAAAAAGTATTTTTTTAAGATTTAAAAAAATATACTCCTCATTATTTTCAAAATTGTAAATTTTGTATTTATTTTTTCAAAGGTTTTTTTTTTGTTTTTACAATCAAATCAATAGTTTCCAAAATATCCTCGATTGAATTAGGAAGGCTATTTGGGTTACACAAAGATATATGTTTTTTCCTTCTTTTCTTTCTTTAAAATGTCATATCTCAATGCTCATGGGTCGAATTGATTATGTCAATAAAAGAAAACTGTTATGAATTTTCACAGATATCAGAAAGTATTCTTTTCAGAGATGGACGCAATTTTTCGAATTTGAGAAATGATTTTTTTTTTCGAAAGAATACAGTCAAACCTCTTTTTACGCGAATTTTGGTTCTCGCGTAAAAAAAAAATCGCGTAAAAAAAGTTCGCGCTATTTTAAATTTTTCGCGTAAAAAGAGTTCGCGCTCTTTTGAATTGCTCGCGTAAAAGAGTTTTCAGTATTTTTTAGTTTTATAAAGTATTATATATTTTTTAATAATAATAATGTAATTCCAGGTTATTCAAAATAGCTTCATTGAGGTGCGCTGTATATTTTACAGCAGGTTGGGATGTTCTGGGTTATCCATGAACTTCCGGAAGTAATGAACTGATTATCTACCTGTTCAACAAGGGTCTGTACCAGTGTATCCACCATCGTAATAATTGCAGGTAGCTTCCGTTACCTACGATGGTTACCTTGTGATCTGTTGGAATGTACTAGGTCATCCAAGAACCTCGGAAGTTATGGCCTGGATATCTACCTGATCAACGGGGGTCTATATGACTATATTATCCATCGGTATAGCTTCAGGTAGCTTCAGTGGACCACGATGGACATTCTGTGGCATGTTGTATTGTTTTGGGTCATCCACGAACTCCCGGAAGTTATGGCCTGGATATCTACCTGTTCAACGGGGGTCTGTTTGCCCATATTAACCAGCGGTATAGCTTCAGGTAGCTTCAGTGGACCACGGTGGACACTCTGCAGCATGTTGAATTGTTTTGGGTCATCCAAGAACTCCCGGAAGTCATGTCCTAGATATCTACCTGATCAACGGGGATCTGTATGGGTGAATTAACCATCGGTATAGCTTCAGATAGCTTCAGTGGACCACGATGGACACTCTGTGGCATGTTGGTTTGTTTTGGGTCATCCTGGAACTCCCGGATGTCATGGCCTGGATATCTACCGGATCAACGGGTGTCTATATGGGTGAATTAACCATCGGTATAGCTTCAGGCAGCTTCAGTGAGCCACGATGGACTCTCTGCGATCTGTTAGAATGTACGAGGTCATCCAGGAACTCCCGGAAGTCATGGCCTGGATATATACCTGATCAACGGGGATCTGTATGGGTGAATTAACCATCGGTATAGCTTCAGGTAGCTTCAGTGAGCCACGATGGACTCTCTGCGATCTATTCGAATGTACGAGGTCATCCAGGAACTCCCGGAAGTCATGGCCTGGATATCTACCTGATCAATGGGGGTCTGTATGGTTATATCAACCATCGGTGTAACTTCAGACCACGATGGGCATTCTGTGGCATGTTGGATTGTTTTGGGCCATCCAGGAACTCCCGGAAGTCCTGGCCTGGATATTTTCCTGATCAACGCATAAATGTCCCATTAGAATTAGCATTCGCATTTGAGGACGAGTTCCTGGATGTCTCAACACAATCTAACATGTCACAAATTGTCCATCGTGGGCCACTGAAGCTACCTGCAGGTATACCGCTGGATAATATACCCATATAGACCTCCTTTGATCAATTAGATATCCAGGTCATAACTTCCGGGTGTTCCTGGATGACCCAAAACAATCCAACATGCCGCAGAGTGCCCATCGTGGTCCACTGAAGCTATCTGAAGCTATACCGATGGTTAATTCACCCATACAGATCCCCGTTGATCAGGTAGATATCTAGGACATGACTTCCGGGAGTTCTTGGATGACCCAAAACAATTCAACATGCTGCAGAGTGTCCACCGTGGTCCACTGAAGCTACCTGAAGCTATACCGCTGGTTAATTCACCCATACAGATCCCCGTTGATCAGGTAGATATCTAGGACATGACTTCCGGGAGTTCTTGGATGACCCAAAACAATTCAACATGCTGCTTGAGGACGAGTTCCTGGATGTCTCAACACAATCTAACATGTCACAAATTGTCCATCGTGGGCCACTGAAGCTACCTGCAGGTATACCGCTGGATAATATACCCATATAGACCTCCTTTGATCAATTAGATATCCAGGTCATAACTTCCGGGTGTTCCTGGATGACCCAAAACAATCCAACATGCCGCAGAGTGCCCATCGTGGTCCACTGAAGCTATCTGAAGCTATACCGATGGTTAATTCACCCATACAGATCCCCGTTGATCAGGTAGATATCTAGGACATGACTTCCGGGAGTTCCTGGATGACCCAAAACAATCCAACATGCCGCAGAGTGCCCATCGTGGTCCACTGAAGCTATCTGAAGCTATACCGATGGTTAATTCACCCATACAGATCCCCGTTGATCAGGTAGATATCTAGGACATGACTTCCGGGAGTTCTTGGATGACCCAAAACAATTCAACATGCTGCAGAGTGTCCACCGTGGTCCACTGAAGCTACCTGAAGCTATACCGATGGTTAATATAGCCATACAGACCCCCGTTGTTCAGGTAGATATCCAGGCCATGACTTCCGGGAGTTCCTGGGTGACCCAAAACAATCCAACTTGCCGCAGAGTGTCCATCGTGGTCCGCTGAAGCTACCTGAAGCTATACCGATGGTTAATATAGCCATATAGACTCCCGATGATCAGGTAGATATCCAGGCCATGACTTCCGGGAGTTCCTGGATGACCTCGTACATTCTAACAGATCGCAGAGAGTCTATCGTGGCTCACTGAAGCTATCTGAAGCTATATCGATGGTGAATACACCGGTACAAACACCCGTTGAACAGATAGATATTCTATTTGTGACTTCCGGATGTTCTTAGTTGTCCAGAACATCCCAATATGATGCAGAGTATACCGAAGCTACTGATGGTAAAAACCCTGATTGTGGTCCCCGTTGAACAGGAAGATATGACCATAATGGTTAAGACTTCCGCCAGTTTAAAATCGGACCGCGTTATTTTGAATTTTTCGCGTAAATTGAGTTCGCGTAAAAAAAACCGCGTAAAAAAAATTTCGCGCTAAAGGAGGTCGCGTTTAAAGAGGTTTGACTGTATTAAAAATGGTAAGAACTGAAAACAGAGTTATTTTCGGGTTGCAATTTTTATTTGACATCGAATTAATTTGAATAAGTTTCGAATGTATAAACAATATAAACGATCGTCCTGAATAACAGTCAAGACTCGATTATCCGAAGGCCTCGGAAAAATGTCACTTCGGATAATCAAAACTTCAGATAATCGAATCACGAAAAAAAAATTTTTTTTTTCGTTGTCTAATTTTTGATTGTCGAGCTTAAGTATGACTCCTAAACTGCGCTAAAGTGCATTAAGATTTTTTTAAATCCAAGATAGCATCCAAAATGGCGGTGACGAAACATTGAAATTATGCATTTTATTATTTAATGAGTAATCAACTATTCAAATTTAATGAAAAAGGGATTGCAAAACTCGAATTTGGTGTTTAAAAGAAGAAAAAAAAAACTGACTCCCAAGTCCCAAAGAAACCATCGTATAATCAAACTTTTGATTACCAAGTCTGGATTGTATATTTTAAAAGTCTGAACTTTGGTCCACAAAAAAATACCAAAAAAAAATCAAAGAAGGAAATGTTTTTTTTTGTATATATAGAGTTTATGTGAAATAAGTTTATTAAACAATATTTTAAAACATTTTACTTTAAGTTCTTTTAATCGCATGCTTATTCCATACATCCAAATATATTTGAAACAATATTTTTCCATCCCCATTTGCGTTGCTGTGATTTTTCAATTCTCCCCTCCAGTCATTGTCAATGCTTTAATCCCCCCGGAGCCTCCACGTGGCACTTAATCTACTCAAAAATAACCATCGAACAGTAAATCCGTCCCATTCGAGCGCGTAATGCCTCCTCCTGAAACCGTCAGTCAGTCAGTCAGTTCGCAACGGTGGTGGCCATTTCCGGGGGCTTGCGCGCAAAAATTAATCCTGCCCCGCGCACAGATTTCCACGCACTTTCCATCAAATAACTGTAAAATCCGCACTTTTCGCTTTTCAGCAACGACAAGGGGGAGGGGAGACGGGGGATAAGCCCCCTTTTTCGAGTGATGATGGCAACAAGAGTAGCCGAAAATGAAAATGAACTCATCGAAAATTAACCACTGATCCTAGCAGGCCGGGATTTGACGGGAGCTTGGCAGGTGTGTGTGTGTGTGTGTGTGTGTGTGTGTGTGTGTGTGCACTACGAAAATAACCATTTTTAAGCTGCCAGGAATGATAGGAAATGGGTACGGTGAGCTTTTTGAGCTTTTTGTACTTTTTTGGCCTAGTTGAGAGCCGTGATGTTTGGCCATAACTGCGCAAATAGATTTAAGCAACTTTTTTTATTTATCATTAAATAATTTTAAAATTGTACCGGCGCTTTCGTCATTTTCACAAATTGTGTTATTTTCCTTAAGTCTGATAATTTTAGATTAAAATTGTCGTTAGCAAAAAAATCGAGCTTATGTTCAAAAATGGGATCCAAAATTGCTGCACTTACCTCGTTCCAGCCGTATCGATTTTTGGCCTGCACGATTGTTTCGTAAACCGAGTTCGGGTCCAGGCTCCGGATCGTGTACGTCATTATGTGCCGGTAGGACTCGGCCCGGGAGGACGGCGGGTTCAGGATGACGTCGTGCCATCTGCCCGGATGCTGATAAGACTCGTTCATCTGGGGGGTTGGGCAGGTTGTGCAGGAATGGTCCAGGAGCAGTGTGTTTGCATACATATGTTGGATGATACGAGCAGAAGAAGAAGAAGATGCATCAGAAAATGGGGTTCAAGAGGATTAACTTCTGTTTCCCAGGTCAGGTTTTGCAATTATGGATTGATACGATGAGATTGATACCAGGAAATGATGGACTTACAGACATCAGGTGATTGACCAGTGGGTTGTAATTGTGATAAGAGGGATTAGATTCTTGCGATAAAAGCTCAATCGATTACATTGTCAGTTGTGCTTTTTAGAATTTCTGAAGGAAAAAGTAAAAAATGTTTTGGAGTATTATTTTATACCGAATTCCATGCAAATTCCCCTTTTTCTCGAGCTTGGGAGTTTAGGTGTTAATAAAATGCAAATATTTTTGCCTCTTTTGTGTTTTCATATATTTTCTGTGAATTTTTCACAATTTTGTTTGTTTTCACATGGTTTGTTATGAATTCAAATCAAACATTTAAGTTGCTAAAAATGTCACGACGTTAACACATAACTGTATCGTTAACATTCAAAATATTGTTGAAAGGATTTTTCAATCAGCTTTTGTTTAAATATCCTCTGATATCTGTTTCAAATTATCATAAAATGCTTGAAATTTGATAAAGATTTGACAACCTTCAAAATTCTTCAAATCAAGACGGAACAATTTTTGTATTTAACATTTATTAAAATCGATTCCGAAGTTTCAAAAATAAATAAATAATATTTTTAAAATAAGCATTGAAAAAATGTAATCACTTCCTTTGCTGACAACAATTAACTATTTTTCTGAAAAAATATAAAAATTGAAATTACAAGCCTAGGTTTTAACATTTTGATGAAAAAAGTGTTTTAAAATGCATTTTACAGACGTACAGTTGCTTTCCAATCATTAGTTTTGAAAATATCGAGGTATTGACGGAATTTTTTTTCGCAAAAAAAAAAAACTTTTCGTGGGACTGTACATTGGTATTTCATGAAAATTTAAAATGTTTTCAAAGGAGTTCAAACATGCGAAATAAACGTGGGAAAATGCCTTTTAACTGGTTTTCAGTTGATTAAACTTTAATTTTCATTAAAATTTTGAAGTTTTTCGAAAAAAAAAATTTTGCCCCCGATTATTCATAAACTTTGAAAAATATTTGCAACGGCCTAATAAACTCCCAACAAGCTAATATGAAACTTTTTTGTAATTTAAAAAATCTTTTATTTATTCATTTATTTATTTATTTATTTTGGATTTGAGTTATCAAACTTTTGTTATTGAGTTCCACAGACTGTACTGTTTTTCTTCTAAATGTAACCAGTATTATTTTTCTGGAAAGAGTTTCTCTTTAACCCGTAAAAAAATAAAATATACATACATATATTTTTTTTAAGTTGTTTTAAAATTTTGACGTAATTAATGATGCATATAACTTGATTTAATCTGTTTTTGGGTTTTATTTTTGGATGCACAACACAGCTTTATCTTTTCAACCTCAAACTAAACAACATGAACAATCTTATAAATTTCATCCAAAAAACAGGAATTTATAAAAACTTTATAACAAAATCTTTAAAACAATATTTATTCAAAATATTCATTATTTGATTAGGCGTCATCCATAACGTATGTCACGCTCTAGGGGGGGGAGGGGGGTTCTGAGCAAGTGTGACATTGCGTGTTATAAGTATAGGAAAAGCGTGACTAAGGGGGGGGGGGGGTAAATTTTGGCTGATTCTAGCGTGACGTACTTTATGGATGAAGCCTTACTCAGATTATATCTTATATTGTTAACATAAATAAAAAATTTCATTTTGATTTCTAAGCAATATTTTAAATTTTGAGACCTAAAGTATTAAAAACTAACGTGCTGATGAAATTCGAGTTCTTAATTCCTTTAAAAATATATCAAATTTCAGAGTTCATTCAAAAGTGCACTAAGATTGATACCTGTCTAGCAAATCATGAATTAAAAATATTTTCAAACAATTTAGGTTATTTGTTACATTTAAAGTACAAAACAGGTTAAGAAAAGTTTGTTAATCAATTTCAATCGATAATGGCAAAACAGGATTTAAAAAAAAAATTGCCTATCAAATTCTTAGTCAAGACCTGAAATAAGATGATTATCAAAAAATTCGACAGATTTTTTTCGTTTTTAATGGATTTCAACGAACATTTCCTTAACTTGTTACACTTGCTCCACAGTCCCCTATTTACATGTCCTTGCTCCCAAAACTCGTTCAAATTAATTTACAAAAAGAAAACTCGAATTTCGAAAATGTAGAGAATCGCACCGATTTAGTTTATTGATATATTTTTTTTTCTCGAAAGGCAATGCCAAATAGTTAAGTTGCCCTGAATTGACATAAAATTATGTTTTATTTTTGTTTAATTAAGTGTTAAATGACTCTAAAAAAAATTCTTAATCATTGAATCATCAATGAAAATTTCAAGTTAAATTT